>NC_090299.1:35301428-35605446 GCF_039906515.1 Pseudorca crassidens | reverse complement strand
ATTACCATGGCAATAATTCCCTTAATTGAAGCAATTTTTCTTTAAGTTCTCAAATCCTACTTTAAGTCCTTTGTTTCAAGTTTGTTTTTTCTTAAAAATTTTCTTTCTGAACATATAAAGGCACAGCTGAACAAGATTCACAGTATAAATGTTACAAGTAGACACATTTTGGTTCAGCATAAACAAAAATTCTCTGATAATCAGACATATTCAAAGATGAGGTATGCCGTTTCGGAAAGAAGCAGTTAAACTAGAGAAACTTTCAAATCCCTTACAACTTCAAGGTGCTATAAACAAAGAAAAGCTAAAATTTATACAGTGATTTCCTCAAGAGAGAAATTTTTTAAATGGCAAGAATTCCTTTTCAAAGAGAAATTATACTAGCTGAAATCACATAGAGAAGATGCCATAAATGATTAAAATTATACCTGTTGTTAATGAATCCATTTATCCATTAATTCAACAGATATTTTTTGAGATGCTACTATGTTCTAGGCATGATTCTAGGTTCAAGTTTAGAGGATTTAGGATAAAGCAAGTATCTACTTTTATGGGGTTAATATTATAATGGAGGGAGAGACATATACATACAAATAATAAGGTATGTGGTAATTAGTGCATAGAGAAGCAAAAATCAGGATAAAGGGAATACGAAATACTGGGGGGGTGGGGTGACTTGCCATTATTTAAAGGATGTTTATAAAGACAGCCTCTTTGATTAGTTGATATTTTAATCAAGACTTAAAGGAAGTGAGGATGAGTGAGTCATGACAGTATCTGGGGAAATTAAATTGTAGTAGGGACAGCAACTGCTGCAAATGCTCTTGGGTAGCATGATGGTTAACTTTATGTGTCAACTTGTCTGGGCTAACAAATGCCCAGATAGTTGGTAAAACATTATTTCTGGGTGTGTCTGTGAGGGTATTTTTGGAAGAGATTAGTATTTGAATCAACAGACTGAGCAAAGATGTTTGCCCTCAGCAATGCCAGTGGGCATCACCCAATCTGTTGAGGGCCTGAATAGGACAGAAAGACAGAGGGAAGGGCAAATTTGTTCTCTTTGCTTGAGGTTGGGTGCCCATCTTCGCCTGACCTTGGACATCAGTGTTCCTGGTTATCAGACCTTCAGACTCTGACAGAGATTTACATCATTGACTCCCCTTCTCAGGCCTTTGGACTCAGACTGAATTACATCACTGACTTTCCTGGTTCTTCGGTCTGCAGACAGCAGATCATGAGACTTCATGACCTCCATAATCACATGAGCCAATTACTATAATCTCTTTTATAGATCTGTATATATCTTATTGGTTCTATTATCTGGAGAATCCTGACTAATACAGATGGAAAGCAGTTTGATATATTGGGGAAATAGCAAGGAAGCCAGTGTGGCTGGATGGAGTAGGAGAGTAGCATAAGAGGTTGGAGAAGTGTGGTAGAGCAGAGGGTAGAAGAATTATGTAGGAGACTGTGGATCATGGTAAGTCGTGTGGCTGTTACTATGAATGGAATGGGAAGCTGTTAAAGTTATGAACAGAAAGGGATATCATCTTTCCTATGTTTAAAGGGATTGTTCTGATTGCTGGGTTGAGAACAGATTATAGGGTATAAGAGTAGAAGCAGAGAGAGAGTATTTAGGAAGGAGGTTCTTGCAATAATCTAGGATGGAGATGGGTAGTGGTGCAGGCAAGAAGTGGATTCAGCATGTAATTTGAAAACGGAGACTGGAGGTTTTACTGGTGAATTGGATGTGGAGTCTGAGAAAAAGAGATAAATCAAAGATAGAAGTCTCAAATTTGGGGGCTGAGCAATTGGAAGATCATAACACTATATTTGATAAAATACATGACTGAAAGGTTCACAGGTGTTGAAGCATATGTCTTTGTGTTCGGTGAGCTTCAACATATGGCTGTTGCTGCTGTTTGGCTCAGATTTGTAGACTTGATGAATATATTTACCTTTTCCTTCTTGCCAGTTGCCACCATATATGGGCCTGGGTTTCCCCATAATTTATGGAGGGTGAATATTAGCCACAGCTTGCATAAGTCATACCAATGACATGAATTTAAATATTATGAGTGCAATCAAAAGCACTCAGGCAGGATAATTTAGAACACCTGCCATTTTGTAATTGGGTTTTATATCATTGTGTGAAAAATCTCATATGACTGATTAACTTGGCCCATTATTCTTTTTGTTCCCCTTTTGTCTCTGACTGTCACATTCCTGCCTACCTGTACCTCCAAGGCTAGGTTATCAAAGATTTTCTTTCCTTAAAATACACCTTCCAAACCAACAGAAAAAGGTTGGAGGCTTCCTTTTAGAAAAGCTAGCATATGGCGTCTTTCAACGTGTCCAATAAAACGTTATTGTCTAGGGTAGATGACAGTATCAATTTTTTACACAGAAGGACTTTAGCTGTTTTCTCTGAATGATGTTTTTGGGTTTCTCTAGGGCATATTCTGAGTATTCTGGATATTTTAATTTTAATTTGCAGAAGAGTTTAACAGTTTTTTGCATGCTTGTTTATATGGGTTAGTTCTACTAGAAAATCTGTATAGGAAAAACACTTGTTCCTAATCTCATAAGAATTGGAGTATAGTATTGGACTTTAGGATACAGTGAGAAAGAATATGAGTATGGGTCCAGGGGAACAAGAGAAAAAAAGAACCCAGAAATAATTAGAAGGAATCAAGTTAAACATACAGTTATATATCAAGACCATAATAATCTATAATGCAGTGTTGAAGTAGATTTTTAGATTGGTTCTCAAAACCATTAGGAATAGGGTTGAAAGCAGAACTCCAACATAGAAACATATGTAAATGTTTCAATGAATGAATGAAATACGATCAAAATATGTACAAAATATTGGGTTGGGTCCATGTTAATGACCTCATATTAATTAATTACCTCTCTAAAGACTCCATCTCCAAATACAGTCACTTTCTGAGACATTGGGCATTAGGACTTCAACATATAAATTTTTTGGAGGAGGGAGGACGCAGTTCAGCCCATAGCAGAGCACTAGTTTGAAAATTAAAAAGTGAAAACTGCATTCAATTTGTTCTAAAACAAATTTTCCCTAGACGTAATCTACTTGCACAGTTCCTATTAGCCTGCAACTGGACAAAATTTCTTTTTCAAATTGATGGCTTCTGTATGAGCTCTCTGGACCACTGGAGCCTGAATCAATCAGTCAGCAATATTTATTTAGTACCCACAGTGTGCAGAAGGCTGTACCAAGCGTTATAAAGTCTGCAATATTGATTGTGCCTGCCAGCCATGGTCAGTTTATATTGTGAAGTAACTCTAACATTTGCTTTGTGCTGTGAAAGGGAGCAGAAATATGGAGGTATGAATTGGGTATTTTAAGCCCTGAAATTTAAAGGTCCTTATTGCAGGAAGGAAGTCTCCAAAGATGTCTTTCATCCATCTTTTCTTTAAACCTATGGTTTAGACACTGATGGTGTCTGTAAGCAAAAAGGGATTAGAAGTTCTCTGTGAAATATGCACATTAAAATCGATTCCATTTACAAAGCATGTTCACAGTGTAGTAAAGAGAAAACACTGTATATATTACTTTCTAAGCTAATTCAGAGTGTTTATCTCAAGGAGAGAACTGTCTTTATTTGGAGACCTACATTAGTGGGTCTCCTACATAACCAAGATGAAGCCTTCTGGAGTACAGTAAAACAGAGATTGATAAACTGCTCTGGCTAAGAAAGACAAGAAACTTGGGGGGTTTGGAGCAGAGAGATCCAGGGAGGAGAGAGGAGGAGAGAAAAGGTGAGAGGAAGGTGGAGAATCTGTAGAATGATTGGGAGACTGGAGCCTGGGAAGACGCAAGTATTGAAAAATGCCTCTGAGGTGGAAGTGGCAGAAGGGAGGTCTAATCCTTAATTGTAAATTGTTGGCAGTTCTGTACGGTGCTGTGAGACTGAGCTGCTCTTTCCAGATTCCTGTGGAGTCTCCTGCAGGCCCAGCTTTGAGTCTTTGGTTGCCGAAAGATAAAGGGTGAGGCCAGATGGAGTGAGAAAAAGAAAAAAAATATGGTAAGCAAATAAACACATGAATCTACCTAAACTAAGGGATAGTATTACCAATAATGTTGAGGCTGCCTTTGCAACATTTTACTAAAGCAAGCAGCACATTTCCCCAAATTGAGAAGCCTACTTTATTTTGTTTTTATTCTCTGAAGCCTAAACTGCTGTTTGGTCTTTGGAGGCTTCCTCTGGGAAAGTGGGCAGCAGGGAGCCAGCAGGGTATGTGGTCAGGGCAGCGGCAGTGGTTGTGGGGTTATATTTCTTAGGCTTGGGTGAGTGAAGGTTCCTAATTTGTCTTTAGCTTGGCTTAAGAGTGCAAAGTGAAGGGCTGTTTATCTTACTGAGGTAGTCATTTCCATCCGTCTTTCTGATAATGAATGTGCGCACGCAAAGTTAATAATGATGTGGGAAAGGGCAAGCCCTTGTGCCTGCTTCTGCTGATTCTCTTTCCTGAGAGTCCTTATGCAGTCAGGCTGGGGTCTTGAATCGCTCATTTTCCATAGGCAAAGACTTGTATTTCAAGGCTTGATAAGAGTCTTCAGCTTAGCGATATGAATATGACACCCCAAAGGGGACTGTATATGCCAGGGTCTTGCCAGGAAAGAGATGACACACTCAAACTGGGTAACTGACCAGAGTTGAATAAAAGAACAATTTATAAAGGTGTGGGCAGGGCTTCATGAAGACCAGAGAGGGTAGTGCAACTCCTCTGGGAGCTACACTATACTACACTAGAGTATTTGCTGGGAGCCTTTGCCCTCCTAGGCTGAAAGGGGCAAGGAAAGAGGGTGAACCCTGAACCTGGTGAGAGAGCTGTGTGGAGATGGTCCTAGGACAGGAGCTGGCTGTTGGGAGACAGACACAGATAATCTGGGTGGCCAGCAGGGAGGAAGGTGGACACGGAAGACTCTGACCTCCTTCTCCTCCTGCCTTCAGCGGTCCTGCTGGTGCCTCAGGTTGACTGAACCCAACTGGAAGCTTGCTGCCGTTGACACAGGCCAGTCTCCCAGGGAAGAGACCAGGGTGGAGAGGGTGGAAGAGGATCTGGAGAGAAAATCAGAAGAGATCAACCTATGGCCACATTAGTTTTCTGTGTTTTGAGGGTTCAAGTAGTAGGCTGTCTCATATCCAAGGAAAGCCTGGGTTACTAACTTTAGCCCTGCTAAGTGCCATTTCCTCCAAGAAGGCTTCTTCCTAAGCCCAGGCAGAGAGAGCCTTGCCATCTTTTGAACATCTCTAGTACTGTGTTTGTCCTAGTCGTTAAACACTAACAGATACTGCTTTGGATTCAATGTGAATGAAAACCTCTCTATTAAATTTTTAGCTCCTAAGGCAGAGTTGGTATCTTGTTCATATTTGCTTCCTCCAAAATGCCTCTCACTATGCCTTGTTTCAACTTTTTTCATTAAAAGTTTTCTGTTTTTGTTTTTGAAGAGGCCAACCAGACAGCAGCAGGAAGAAAAATTATGCCATTTCAGATATGACCAGTGTTTGCTTCCTGTTTTCACTGTCACTGAGATGGTCCACTCTACCTGGATGGAAATGACAGCATTTTTTTTTTAACATGTTTATCAGAGTATAATTGCTTCACAATGGTGTGTTAGTTTCTGCTTTACAACAAAGTGAATCAGCTATACATGTACATATATCCCCATATCTCCTCCCTCTTGCGTCTCCCTCCCACTCTCCCTATCCCACCCCTCTAGGTGGACACAAAGCACTGAGCTGATCTCCCTGCGCTATGCGGAATCTAAAAAGAAAAAAATGGTTATGAAGAACCTAGGGCAGGACGGAATAACGACATAAAGACGCAGACATAGAGAATGGACTTGAGGACACAGGGAGGGGGAGGGGGAAGGGTAAGCTAGGATGAAGTGAGAGAGTGGCATGGACTTATATACTACGAAATGACAGCATTTTTAACATGATTCATGCCACCATCCTTCCATGCAGTCTCTAAAACATACAGCAGCAAGAGGAATCATAAACTTGGATGGGTATTCAGGTGATTATCTCCCTAAATGGTATAGACATGATTGTTTCCCTTGTTCTGAAGTCTCTTGCTGTTTACCTGCTACCTGCCTTAACTGTTACTCCCAGATTATTCTCATCAGTTCTTTCCTCCAGCCAAATTCCTCTTTCCTCATTTCTCATTACCTCAGGCTTTTTGCTCCAGTTCAACAAAGTTGCTTGCTGGCTTCTCAGCATGAAGAGCGTAATTTGCTCTGGTCCTTCACATGCATCTTGTTAAAGGTCTAGCGCCCTCTATTTTTACCTCCCTGGGTAAAAAGGAAGTTGGTGTTGCCCTGAGGAGGTGGGCAAGAATCTCAGCAGAATTGTAGAAAATGACTTAGTTTCCCTAATTTTGCACTTATGTTTTTGAATTTTGGAATCTGTAGGTAGTATTTTAGATTTTTCCTTAAAAATTTAAAAAATCTTCCTAACAGGTTTATTAGTAATAGGCTGTTGCATATTTTGGATCTTGAGTGTGCTCTGTTTATTTGTAAATTTTATAAACAGATAGTTAAATTTTCTACCCAAATGTTGGTGAAAGCATCAAAATAGACAATTTATTATAGATTGAATTTGATCAATTAACCAACTCTCTGTTATCATTATTCATCTAGCTACTAAATTCACTCACTTGTAATATTATCCATATCACATTTCTCCATGGAATTAGTAAGTACATAATTAAAAGTTTCAAAGGTCTTGCTGCAACCCCAACATAACATTTTATGCTGGCCTGGTAATTAAGAAAGGATATTAGGTTAACTTGCGTGGCTTTTTCTTCCTAAGGCCCAGCTGGCTCCTAGTATGAACACTTACAAATTTCACACACCCTATTCATGATTTGTTCAAGTTTATTTATTTTTTTGCCAGTGGTTGAAATAAACTTTCTAAGTCTGTAGCTTCCAGAAAATATATTTGGAAAACAGAACGTTGGCTTGATAATCTTCAGTCTTTTGCCATTCTCTTTTATTGACTACAGTGTCTCAAATGCTGATGTTTATCTTGCATTGCACTTGCAAATTCTTTTAGTATTCAGGGATAAAATTCATCCTGGTTAGATCCACTTGAACTGAAAGCAAACAAGCCCTCCCCGCCCCCCCGCCACACACACACACACACACACACACACACACACACACACACACAACTAAAAACTAACGTGATGGAAGCTCTTCAACTCTCATGTCACCAATTTTTGATTTCAGTTCTTTTTTTTTAATCATGTAAACATTAAACTTACTCTTTATTAGACTCGACAGTAGTCTGTCTGTAAGTTAAGATGAAAAATTGGATGCTATCAAACATCTATTCAGGCACTATCAAATTCAGGCACTATGTTTAAGTCTAGCTCTGAATTTGAAATTCGAATTATTTAAAGACCCTTTTACTTACAAGGATACTGAAAACACAGAAATGAATTTGTTTTTAACAGAGGCTCCTTATTAAAACCCATACGTCTATAAAATGATGTCTTAGATTTGTTGAAGAGGTAAAGTAGCTTCATTGTCTTCATGGTGATGTATTCCTACTCTCATCTTAGACCTGAGAAAACAATGAGTGAAGGGGAGTGCCAGTCTAAACCCCACCTGACACCAGCTCACTCTCTTTGCTACTGTGTGCTTGTGACCTTATGTGAGGAATTAATAAGTGGACAGAAATAATAGCAAGCTAGCTATCACATATCTGTTATATTCCTCAAACAGATTTGAAATAAACGTTGGAACTTTTGCATTTTTTATTATTTAAAAAATTATTTACTTATTTATCTTACCTTTTGACCCCTTTCACCCATTTCTCTCACCCCATCCCCCCCACTTTGGGCACCCACCAATCTGTTCTCTCCATCTGAGGTTTTTTAAAAATGATTTTACATATGAGAGATTGTACTGTATTTGTCTTTCTCTGTCTGACTTATTTCACTTACCATAATGCCCTTGAGGTCTCCCCATATTGTCACAAATGACAAGATTTCATTCTTTTTTTATGGCTGAATAATATTTCATACACACACACACACACACACACACATACACCACATCTTCTTTATTCATCTGTTGATGGACACATAGGTTACTTCCATATCTTGGCTATTGTAAATAATGCTGCAATGAACATAAAGGTGTGTATATCTTTTCCAGTTAGTGTTTTCGTTTCCTTCAGATAAATACCCAGAAGTGGAATTGCTGGATTGTATGGCAGCTCTATTTTTAATTTTCTGAGGACACTCCATACTGCTTTCCACAGTGGCTGTGCCAATTTACATTCCCAGCAAAATCAAACCCAAAGTGTTCCCTTTTCTCCATATCTCACCAACGCTTGTTATTTCTTGTCTTTTTGATAATTCTAACAGGTGTGAAATGATATCTCATTGTGTTTTGATTTGCATTTCCCTGATGACTAATGATGTTGAGAACCTTTTCATATACCTGTTGGCCATCTGTATGTCTTCTTTGGAGACATGTCTGTTCAGATCCTCTGACCATTTTTTAATTGGATTGTTTTTTTGTTTTGTTTTGTTTGTTTTGTTTTTTGCTGTTGAGTTGTATGAGTTGTTTATGTATTTTGGATGTTAACCCCTTTTCAGATATATGATTTTCAAATATTTCCTCCTACTCAGTAAGTTGCCTTTTCATTTTTTTGTGGTTTCCTTTGGTGTGCAGAAGCTTTTTAGTTTGAAGTAGTCCTACTTGTTTATTTTTGCTTTTGTTTTCTTTACTTTTGGTGTCAGATCCAAAAAATCATCACCAAGACCTATGTCAAGGAGGTTACCACCTATATTTTCTTCTAGGGGTTTTATTGGTGTCAGGTGTTACATTGAAGTCTTTAATCCATTTTGGGTTAATTTTTGTTACTGGTGTAAGGTAGTGGTCCAGTTTCATTCTTTTGCATGTGGCTGTCCAGTTTTCCCAACACCATTTATTAAAAAGATTGTCCTTTCCATATTGTATATTCTGGACTCCTTTGTTGTAAATTAATTGATCATATTTGTGTGGGTTTATTTCTGGGCTCTCTATTCCATTGATCTATGTGTCTGTTTTTATGCCAATACCATACTGTTTTAATTACTATAGCTTTGTAATAGAGTTTAAAATCAGGGAGTATGATGCTTCCAGCTTTTTTTCTTAAAATTACTTTTTCTATTTTGGGGGCTTTGTGTGTTTTTAAAAAATCTATCCTATCCATTTTTGTTTAAAGATTATTCTCCTTAAAGCAAAGATGAAAGCAAAACAAGAAACCTAGTTCTCTCTATTCTGTTATTTGTTAGTAATGTATTCTAGTGTGATAAATGGTTCCAAGTAGTGAGCTTCTTGCTTTTTTCTTTGTTGTGTCTATATTGTTTATAATCTCCTCACCCCTCAAACAATGACAACATATCAAAAATTCCTACAATAAACCAAGCCAAATTAAAGATTAATAAAAAAAATCCAAAGTAAAAACAATCTCCTTCAACTGGAAGGTTTGGTTCTGGGTAGTGAAGGCCCAGAGAGCAGGGCTTCTTCTAACCTGACTCTGGAGTTCACATGATATTCAGCTATTTTCGTAGTGTTTATTCTGCTCTTTTTATGCACCTTTAAAATGTATTTAGATGACTTTTAAGTGTACTAATAATATTCTTCTTTTGTGGGTTAAGAATAAAACTATAGTTGTCCCAAGAGCCCAGACATGTAGTAATAATAGCAAGCATTAGCAGAGATGTGTTCTCTTGACTCTATTTACCCAATATCAGTTTGATTAGATAATATCACCATAGCATCATTTACAGGTCATAGTATTAGTTACTTCCTTTTTAATTTTACCTCTCAAAATTTGACTCTTTTGCTTTCCTCTCAGTTCAAGACAATAAAATTCCAAGTCCTATTTTAAAAGAGTCTTTCAACTATGACATCTAAGGAATTTAGCATAAAGAAAAAAGTATGTGCACAGAAAGGTTATATTATGCTATGCTCCTTCATTTGTGTTATGTTTATTGGTGTGTGTGTTCTAAGTTTGTATCTTTGATACAGTTTTTGATTTTTGTAAACAATGACCTTGATATGGTAAACCAGTAGAGTTGTGCATTCATTAAAGGTACTAAAACACAGCTGCTGAACAGGAGTACTTGGTCTTCTCAGTGATTCTACTTCCTGATACACAATTACTGAAAACTACATTTTTTCTTATCAAACTGAACACTGAGGAACAATTTAATAATGTTTTCAACTGTAAGAAAATCTTCTCAGCAGAGCATGGTGTTTGTTTATCGTCTATTTTCTGCTGAAGAAAGACAGAAGAATTAATGTTGAATTACACCGGAAGGACTGAAATATATTTTAAGGAATAAGCCTCAACAATGAGTGTAATACAATATTAGAAGGATATTAGAAGGAAATTCTATCTGCTTTTGGGGAAGTCAGGTGAGGAGAGAGAAGGTAGAAGTGGGGTCTTTGAGAGATAGTATTTGGGGTGAGAAATTATATCCTATAATTTTCAGAGGGGCTTTCCCAATAGGCTATATTGAAAGAAGTTTAAACTCTCTCTGGGAATTCAAGGAGGATATTGGAGAGAGACTGAATAACAGCATTTTAAGATCTTGGTTAATATTACAATTTTATGATTAACTTATCCTTTTAATAATTCAGCTGCCAGTCTATTTTACAGAAATCACATTTTCTGTTAAACCAAAGCATCACTTAGGTGTTGAACACTGTTATGCAAAAGGCTCTTTTGGGTTCATATATTGCTGAATTCAGGCATTGGTGTTTAACAAGTGAAACTGGTTTGAATATGATTTTCCAAGGTTGAAGGTGATTCAACTTTTTCTTTTGTTTTTCATATTTAGTGTATCTGTCCTGTATGTTAATTCCATAGATGGCTAGTGGTAAAGATGACTACTTTCAATACTCAGGGTGGGTTTACTTGTGGAACTTCTTCCACTCCACCCAGACTCCCAACTTTCTGTCTTATTTTGTTCTATTTGGGCCTTCAACAGATTGGATGATGTTCACCCACATTGGGGAGGGCAATCTACCTTACTCAGTCCACTGATTAAAATGCTAATCTCATCCAGAAACACCACCATTATTATAAAGAAATAATGTTTAATCTGGGCATCTCATGTCTCACTAGAGTTGACACATAAAATTAATCATCATGGTAAATATCTTTAATTATAAAGATGCTTAAAAATTAAATTCATACTGTATTCATATTGTATATATTATTTGGCAAACAAGAATTTTCATTTAGGCATTCTATATTTTCCATGTTTCCACATGTCATTAAATATTCTTCTCCAGCACAATTTACTGATTACATAGTAAAGCATTTTATGACGATGCCAGAATTTATTAACCAATTTATTTCTTATTTTTGAACATTTAGTTTTCTAGTTTTTCCCTATCTCTATTAAAAATAACATGATGGGGGCTTCCCTGGTGGTGCAGTGGTGGAGAGTCTGCCTGCCGATGCAGGGAACATGGGTTCGTGCCCCGGTCCGGGAGGATCCCACATGCCGCAGAGCGGCTGGGCCCATGAGCCATGGCCGCTGAGCCTGCGCATCCGGAGCCTGTGCTCCGCAACGGGAGAGGCCACAACAGTGAGAGGCCCACGTACCGCATAAAAAAAAGAGAAAAAATAAAAATAACATGATGAGTATCCTAGTCTACAGTGATATTAAAATAGTTTACAAAGATGGAATTTTTTGGTCAAAGGAAGTTTCATGTTTAAGGACTTTTGTTGAGTGTTGCCTGAATGCCTTCCGGAAAGGTTGCAGCCATTTATGCTTCTTTCTGAGTCATGTGAGAGCTACCTGTTGCCACTCATCCTAGCTCACCTGTGGGGTTTTTTTTTTTTTTTACATTATATTTTAACCCAGAAAAATTAAAAACTCCATTTGCATATTCAACTGAAACCTCTTTCTGTGCTTCTTGACACTCTCTATGACCTTTATACTATTAACCCATTTGCAGTCTGAGAGGATATTCATGTTAGTGACTGCTCAATCCCAAACAACTGAGTATTGGACTGAGAACAGAAGAGTAGACTGGGGCCCACTGCAATGAAGTGATTTGCTCAAGATCACTGAGCTTGTTGGTGACAGCTTGGGTATCAGAACCCAGGTTTCTCAACTCTTGTCAGTGTGTTTTCTCTGTACTGGAAACTAATGGATAAACTTTAAGGAAAACTTGGAACTTGGACAAGTTTTATTTATTTATTTTTAAGGAATTTTGCCTTTTAAAAAAAAAATGTATTTATTTATTTATTTATGGCTGTGTTGGCTCTTCATTTCTGTGCGAGGGCTTTCTCTAGTTGTGGCAAGTGGGGCCCACTCCTCATCGCGACGCACAGGCCTCTCACTATCGCGGCCTCTCTTGTTGTGGAGCACAGGCTCCAGACGCGCAGGCTCAGTAATTGTGGTTCACGAGGCTAGTTGCTCCGCGGCATGTGGGATCTTCCCAGACCAGGGCTCGAACCCGTGTCCCCTGCATTGGCAGGCAGATTCTCAACTACTGCACCACCAGGGAAGACCCCAAGTTTTATTTATTGAACACAGTTTTACATAGTATTTCTTATGTGCCAGACACCACTCTAAGTGCCTTAGAAATATTTGGCTCATTCAGTCCTTATAACAACCCTATGAGGTGTAGTATTAAGAATTCTACTTTGTATATGAGAAAACAGGCACAGAGAGGTTCAGTCATTGCTCAAGATCACACAAGGTAAATGGTAGAGAATTTGAACCCAGGCAGTATGGCTTCAGAGATTATTCTCTATTCTTTAAATTACAGGATATAGAAAAGAGAACTAACTTACTAGCATGTTTTATCTTTTATCTGAAAATGTATGTTTTAAGAATGTCCCATGTGCAATGTTGTTACAGAAAGCGATTTCTATTAGTTTTGTTGGAAGGGACTAATGGTGTTTATGTTCTGCTCAGACATTGCCTAGTATTTCTTTGTTTATTGTGGATCTGTCCCATCATTCATCAGTAAGGGAACTAGTCTGTCTTATTCACTGCTGAGCCCCAGGTACCTGGCCCTCAATACCTGGAACAGGACATAACAGGTGCCCCAAAGCATTATGTGATTTAATGTTCAGGGAAATCTCTCTCATGAAGCTTTGATTGAGACCTAAATGCACAAAGGAACCAGACATACAGCTATGTCAGGATAGAGTTAGCTGGAAGAAGGAAGATCAGGTATAAATACCCTGAGCAGGAACATGCTTGACATGTTTGGTGGACATAAAGAAGTTTCTGTGGCTGCAGCACAGGAAGTGGTGGGAGATGAGTTCAGAGCAGTGGGTGGGGTCCAGTTCTTGTTGTGCCTCATGGGCCGATGCAGTTAGGAGTTTAGATATGTGTTACAAGTGGAATGGGTAAATTTTGCGTGGTTCTAAGCAGGAGGGCAGTACCATCTGAGGTGGGCTATCAAGTGATTTCACTGGCTCTGGTGCAGTGAAAGGATTTCCTTCACGGGTAGCAAGCAGTAGGGACGTTTCTAATCCAATCTACCTCATTAATGTTAATTAAAAATCTGCCGTCAAATCGTGTTATGATGTTTTATTTACATAAAATCGAGTTCAGAATGATTTCTAAACTTATTTTGAAAGCACAAAATAAAGTGTCCCTAAGAAATTAACTCCCAGTCCCTCCATCTCCTTAGAAAGGCAATTGTTTATCAAAGCTTTACTGAGATTAGCAAATGATCTTAAAATTCGATTTCACTGATGAACCTAAGGGCAGGACAGGAATAAAAAGACGCAGATGTAAAGAATGGACTTGAGGACACGGAGAGGGGGAAGGGTAAGCTGGGACGAAGTGAGAGAGTGGCATGGACATACATACACTACCAAATGTAAAATAGATAGCTAGTGGGAAGCAGCCGCATCAAGCTGGGAGATCAGCTCGGTGCTTTGTGACCACCTAGAGGGGTGGGATACGGAGGGTGGGAGGGGGGGAGACGCAAGAGGGAGGGGATATGTGGGGACATATGTATATGTATAACTGATTCACTTTGTTATACAGCAGAAACTAACACAACATTGTAAAGCAATTATATTCCAATAAAGATGTTAAAAAAATTCGATTTCAGTCTTTATTTTTCCAAGTATACTAGAATCAACAGTTTTATTTGCCCCCCAATACTCTTTTTAATGTTATTTTATTGGAAACATTAGCATTAGTTACTGTGTTTTTATTAAAATATGAAGTATAGTGTGTAGCCCTCTAATTTTCTGTAGGTGGCATATCTATTTAAAATATATTGGGAAATTTATTAATACAGTTGAATAATTCTGAATTGAATATATCAAATATGAATACATTTAATAAACAGATTTATTGCCTTAAGTATAAAGATATTGTATGCTAAGGCTTTTTTCATTTTGGAAAAGATGTTTACTTAATAAAGAAATATGTGTTCATAATCATCACCTCTCAGAATTTAGTGTTCTCGGTAAAAGTAAGATAAACTTATTTAGTCTGGTTGTGCTTCTTTTTTGTCATGTTATTTTACTTTCTTTTTCTATTTTTTCTCATTGGTTATGTAGGCAAATATTATATAAATCATATTTTACTTACATTTTCCCAAGCAGCACTTTGGTATAAAGTGCCAATAATACTCTTATTTAGCAAGGTATTTCCATGTAATTATAGTGTTAATTATGTAATCAAGAACACAATAAACTGACCTATGGTATTACACACACACACACACACACACACACACACACACACACATCTCTTATGCTTTACTTTAAATGGATAATTCCCGTTTGTGGTGTTCAACTTACTTTTGAAGGTCAATTCAAGAAACTGTTTCTCAGACTTCTCTGAGTTAGGGATATTTAGGGATATTTTTGACATTTTGTCAACAATACTTTGATAGAGACGGTAATATAAAAATCAAGATGAAATAATAGCAGTCATAAACAAAAATATGTGGAAGTTGTGGCCTTGAGAAATCTACTTGGGGACCGGAACATGCTTTGAAAACAAAACAGGCTACCATACATTTAGATGTTACAAGGGAGAGAAATAGAAAAAACAGTCTGCATCTTTGGGTGTCAAATTGATATGCTGTGTCTAATTGTTTTCTAATTGATTATAAAATGATTTTTTTCAGAAATACTGTACAGATTTTTCAAAAATAAGTCTGAGAAAGATTCTCTATTGTTTTTATTTTTGCTATGAGTTTAGAATAGCTGGAGGTGGCAAAGTGACCAAAGAGTGCCTTAGGATTTACACAAAATTTAATAGCTGTTTGACTCATAACTGCATGGTGCGGTAAACCTGTGCCTAGCTCATAATATAACAGTATCTGAGCTAACTTTCTGGCGTATATTACACAGAATTATTTCTTGTCTTTTGCTCTCCCTAGGTGGGAGAAGGCACACAGTAAGAATTAATGATTTCCACTTTTCCAGTGTGGGGGAATTGAGGCTGAGAGAGGTTGATGTAATTTGCTAGGGATCACAAATACCGTATGCAGTTATGCCTGGTATATTACCCATCTTCTCATGAATGTTTCTAAGTATATTGAGTATGAAAATGTCTTGTTCAAAACAAATCACCATAAAAATATTACATGATGTAAAAAGTCAACCTATATATTAATGTACGGTGTACATTAATTTAGTTAGCAAATATTTGTTGAGTGCCTCCTATATTTCAGGCACTGTTCTGATTCTGTATATTAATCAGTGAACACAGCCAGCAAAATTTCCTGTCTTTGTAAAGCTTACATTGTAATTGGAGGAGATAGATAATAAACCATAAAATAGTAAATAAATCAATTATATAAGATGTTTGGATGGATAAATGTTTTGGAAAAAAATAGAAGAAACTAAGGGGAATTGGGAATCAAATGCAGATTGGTCCAATGTTACCCCATTGATGAAGTGACATGTGAGCCAAGACTTAAAAGAGATATGAGGATGACTCATGTGTCTGTCAGGGAGAAGAGCAGAGATAATGGCTAGGGCAAAACATATGAGGGGGCAGATACTGGTGGGAAATGCAAGAGGAGCGAATGAGAAGAGAGAATGGAAGATAGAGTAGAGGAGAGGAAGTGACAGCAGGAATGAGAGAGGAAGGTGGTGGATAGCCTTGGGGGTCCTTACAGTGACCAGGACTTTTTATTCTGAGAGAAACATGGAGCCGTTGGAGGGTTTGAGCAGGTATGTGCTGTGTTCTGACTTAAGCATTGAAAGAAGTACTCTGGTTGCTTATGCTGAGAACAGAGTGTAGAGAGCACAGGTGGAAGCAGAAGGGGTGGTTAGAATATTACTGCTAAAATCCAGGTGAGAGATGCTAGTGGCCAGAACCAGGGTGGTAAGAGTGAGGGTGGTGAGAAGTGTCTGGATTTGGAATATTCCAGTGTTTTGAAGAGACAACCAATAGGATTTCTGGGTAGGTTAGATATGAGATGTGTGAGAAAGTGAGGTGTCAAGCATGACTCTAACATTTTTGGTGGAAGTACAGAGCTGCCATTAACTGCAGTGGGGAAGATGCAAGTCAAACTGGTTTTAGGGGAAAGATCAGGAATTTCAGCCTGAGATGCTCATTAGCTATCCAGATGGATATAATGAGTATTGTTTAAATATAGGAGTCTTAGCCTGGAGATGTAAAATTGGCATTGTATTCAAAGCCATGACACTGGCTAAGATGATCTAGGGAGTAAGTGTAGACTGAGAAGAGAATAGGAGCAAGGACTGAGCATTCCAAGCATTGGAATTCCAAGCATTCCAAGCTTTGGAAATGGATTCAAGAGGTTGCTGAGGAGGAAGGAGCAAAGGAGACTGAGAAGGAGTTGACCAGTGAGGGAGAAGGAAAATCTAGGGTGATGTCTTGAAAGTCAAGTGAAAAAAGTGTTTCCAGGAGGAGAGAATGGCCTAAGACAAATGCTGCTGACAGGTCAGGTCACATGAGGACTGAACATTGACCTCTGGATTTAGTAACGTGGAGGTCATTTGTAACTTAACAAAAGCAGTTTTAATGGAGTGATATGGGCAATACCCTGATTGCAGTGGATTTAATAGAGCATAGGAAGAGATTCATTGGAAACAGTAACTATGGTCAACTCCAAGGAGATTTGCTATAAAGGAACATAGGGAAATGCATAGTTGCTGAAGGGAAAAGAGGGCACACAAGAGTTTTTTTTTAATGTTTGTTTTAAGATAGGAGAAATAACAGCATTTTGTATGTTGATAAGAAGGATCCAAAATAGAAAAATTAGTGATATAGGAGCAAGAAGGGAAATTTTATGTGTTTTAACAAGTGAAAGGGGATGGTGTCTGATGGAAGGAGCACAGATGTTTCAGGTGCTCGTAGGATGCAGTGGTAAAAGGAAAAGCCCTCAGATACCAACTCTCCAAAACCCTATTCCCATAACCTATTTGGTATGTATTCTTGAAGATACTTCTGGGAGGGGATTGATATTTTCACACCAGAACTCAGATGTGCGAAGAAATTGAAAAGCATTTATTTTATTTTACTTTTAGTTTTTGGCCATGCCAGGTACCTTGCAGGGTCTCAGTTCCTCGACCAGGGATTGAACCCAGGCCATGGCAGTGAAAGCCCACTAAGCCCACCAGGGAACTCCCGAAAAGTATTTATTTTAAAATGAATCTTCATGAGCCTCTGTCAAACTGGAAGTGGGGGACATGACTCAAGCACAGACTCCATCTGTGGTTCCATGTTCCTGTGGTCTATACTATGTGGTCTTTTTGTGTAAATCACAAATGGCTCTTTTGTGCCCCTACTGCTATCATGTTCTCAGTACCACTGCATCCCAACAGTGTTATATGGGAACTTCTGGTTCCCCATATGTTCTCAGTACAGACTACTGGGTTTCTTGAGCTTGGACTCAGGCAAAATCTAGTGCCCTGAATAGCTTGTGTCATACTGTTAGAATGAGCTGCTGAACTGACCGCAGGATTTTTCCTAACAGGGTGGTTGTGAATATTGAGTAGAATTGAGTAATTTAGAGTCAATGTCAAAAGATACTGGGCAGATGCTAGGAGGTAGGCCAGGGCATCAGTATCTTAGAACTTTAGGCATTTCTAAAGTACGACCAGAATTGAGAATCACTGTCTTCAAGACCTGCAGAATTGCTAAGGCTTAGCCAGAGACGACTTCTTAACTCCTGCTGTTTTTAAGGTCATCCACATCTACATATTTCTGTGCTTCCTACTCCAAGGTGTGGCCCTGAGGGTGAGTATAAACAGGGGCCCAAGCAACTGACCTTTTATTTCAACCTTTCATCTCCTGGGCTAGGAGGGTTGGGATTTCCATGTACTCTTTTATGGAGGGGATTCCTTTTAGGTCATATTTGTGATCTGGGGGCACAAAGCTTCACAGTTCGTCTATAATGACAGAAGGAGTAACCCTACAACACTGAGGATCTAAGTGTCCTCTGTGTACACATGTACACACACATATACAGGCCCAGACTTTCCAGTTTCACATATTGACTCCATCACCACTAGTTGTGTAATCTTGGTCAAATTAACTTAACCTTTGTACTTTATTGGGATAAACTCAGGGTTGTTTTGAAGGTTAATATAAAAATACAAAAAAACTCTTAAAATAATGCTTTGGAACACTAGAATTAGTCCCTGAAATATAGTAGACATTGACTAAATGTAGAAATTATTTTTATATTTGCCTATAAATATCTATGTAGATATCTAAGGAAGGTAGATTCCAAGAACAGGATCATTTTTTCGCTAAGTGGGAGTTAAGTGAATGAGGTTCTAGGAGTGAAATACAATGTTGGAGACCTGCTTAAGGAAAAGGAAATACATACAGAGATTGGGAAAGACACAGAAAAATAGGAAAAGCCGAAACTAGACAGAAAAGAGGGCTTCTGTGGGGGGATGTTTGAAAGAATGGTGACGTGAATGGTATACAAAGAGTAGTTGTATTAGTTAGGAATTTTATTCAACTATTGATAAAAAATTCAATAATGGGGACCTATGCAAGACAAGGGTTTTATTTTTTATTATATAACAAAGAGTCCAGGTATAGGTAGTCGTTGGAAGTGGTCGTGGGGTTCAAGGTGTCAAGGATGAAGTCTCTGTGACTTTCTTGGCTTTCTGTGGTTGCCTTGAATACAAGATGACTGATCAGCTCAGAGCATTGCAGATTTATAGGCGTCCTCTTGGTCTGCCCGTCCTTTAAGCCGTCTGTCACAAAGACCTATCCTACAACTTCTGCTTATATATCATCACCAAGAATAGTGCCACGTGGTCTCTAGATGCAACGGTGGTTGCATAATTTAACTTTTAAAAATCTGGGTTTGCTAATAATGGATATGTTGAGAATTGACATCAGGTAGTCTAGACTCCTTCAGCTACTTAATATTCATCCATGTACACTCTTCCTGTCATATATGGAACACTCATCCTTCTTAAGGGAGACAACTCCACGATCTTATTCAGCCCCTGCCTCCAGCTTAAAGTTCATAGTCCTCTCCATTGGATCCAAAAGTGGCTTTAACATTTAAGGGATGTTCATCGTTCTATAAACCAAAGGGCAAGTTATCTGGCCCCTGTACCCTCATATTATATTGGTGAGAAATAACAAAACCACATAAAATCACTCGTAAAAGGGGAGAATGGGAAATACATAGTAGTCACTCCCTGTAACAGTGACCAAATGACATTGGGCAGGAATATCAAGGACTTCTTGCCTTAGCTGAGGGTTAAGATCCTTGGTTAGGTCCTCTGGCAGACCCCAGTTCATATAGCTGGGAGAACTTCTCTAGTCCACTATCCTTCCTTACCTTCTAATGGATTTTAACCATTTTCTTGACTTGTATTATTACAAAGAATATTCAATGAACATTCATGTTTACTAGTTCAAGGGTACATATCTGAAGAATAAGTTCCTAGAAGTGAAAAATCTGAAAGTTAATGCATTGAAAGTTTAATAGATATTTCCAAATTTTCCTATAAAATAATTTATATTCAATGTTAGAGACCTCCTGTTTTGAAGGATCTCGTCTTAGTATAAAGAATTTCATGGTCCCATACATGACATGATTATACTTACAGTTTTTGTTGCTTGTCATGTAGCGATATCACTGCATTTAAAAAGTTTGAATTTTAGTTCTCAAAATAGCAGCATCCCATATTTGAAAAAAACGTGTTTGTGCATATATGTACAAGATGACTTAGTTGACTCATTATGAGTTAGTTGATTAATTATTAGTTGGCAGATATGAGTTAGTTGACTGCTAAAGTTGGTTTATGTACCTCAGTGGTCTCTGCTCATAGTTTGGGAATCATGACACTAGACCATGAGCTTATCTAGCTTCAGGCTTATGCTTTGGCCTCCTGTAGTATTTGGCACTAAATTTTGCACATGATTGATCTTCTGGAAATATTAGTTGATTTGTGTACTTTTCATGTTCACTATTAGTTGTTTCAAATTAAGATTTTTCTCTTTTCAAACTCACCACAGGGGAGAAAAGCAGATTCTCACAGCTTTCCTCTTACATCCCTTCCTTAAAATGAGACTTTTTGAGGTTTTCTAAGGATTATTTTTGTTCCTTTTGTTTTGGTGTCAACCATTGGGAAATAAAATAGGGAAAAATCCTCCCACTTTCTGGTTGCCTCCAGTTAATTGACATCGGGTTTGGGAGTAGCAGTGAGTCTAAAAGGGCTAGGACAGGAAGTGTTGGAGACTGGAGTGAATTGCATGCCAATTGTCATGTGAAAATGTAAACCTGTTTTTTGCCATATTTTGCAGTTATTTATGAGTAGCCAGAAATCTGGATTTTATGTTCCATTATTTTAAAACTAAGTAAAAATAAAATATGTCATGGACCAAACAAAGCAAGTCTATGGGCTGTATTTGGTGTGTAGCTTACAGGTTTGTAACTTCTGTGCAAGGAGATCTTTAGGCTCAGGCTTATATTTAATGCCATTTGACTTCTCTTTATTGTAAATAGCAATCCAAATCTCACTACCACTCTTTAGTAATATCGTGTCATACACATGAAGGCTTATTTCTGACAGCTATATTCTATATTCTATTAGGGAAGAGACTGAGACCACTTGGCTTATTACTGTGTCTGGTCCTATTATAGTCAGTACTCAATATTTGTTGACTATATTACTGTCAGACAGAAAATTGGATTTCCAAATTTATTGGGTAAATACTGAGATGGGTGGCAATCATAATGTCTAGTAGCAGGTGACATACAAAATATAAAATCTTCCCCCAAAGTTGATATTATTTCTTCATTTTATGCATTATTTGAATTTCTTCATTTCTGTTTTTTCCTTTGTATTTTATTTTGTTTGTGTTTCTTTTAGTTTTTATAGGAGAGAAAAATATTGGATATAGGTTGCTTAGGGCCTTTCAGAACAATTATTTTTTAAAAAAGGTTTTCTTTATGCTCACAAAATATAGGTGTCTTTAAAAAATATGGACTTAAAATGTTCTGCTCCATTTATTATAAACTAAATGTCTTGGCAATTCCAACATTTTGGTATCCAGGCTGCTTCTTGCTTCCAGAAATCACACAAAAGAAATCTTTGGTCAAAGTATCTTCAATCTTAGTTTTGAAAATGTGGTCACCATTTGTTTTCCTACCAAATCATGCCACTTTCATGCTTTCTTATTTTCCTTTTTCGAAACCCAATTCAGCTATTTGGTTGAAGGCACTAATTATACCTTTCTCATTATCATTCATTTTCTTTCCAGGAAACTGGCTCTCAAAGTGTGGTCCACAGACCCTCAAAGGTACCTGAGCCCTGATTCAGGAGGTCTGTGAGATAAATTATTTTCATAATACTAGTAAGCCTTTTTGCCTCTTTTATTGTGTTAACATTTGCACCAATAGTGCAAAAGCAAGGGTAAATGAAACTCTTGGAATTTAGCAGGAATTAAGACACCACACACTTGCAGTAAGAATTTAACACAACACTAAAATAGAGAATGTCCTTCCACTACATATCAAAGTACAATGGTTGTCTAAAGAAAAACACTTTTTTTGACTCCCAAACTGAGGCCTTCCAAAGTGATTTGGAATTGCCCTTTGCTTAGGGGGAAGAGGGAGTTTACTAGAGAAGCAGAGAAGCAGTAGAATGGATAGGCAGTGCTTGGTTCAAGGGCTCACTAAAGATTAGGGTTTAGTGCAAGGAAAACAATGTGCATTTCAATTATTTTTAGTAAATTTATATATTTGTGTAGACATCACCACAATCCATTTTTAGAACACTTCCATTACTCCACAAATTTCCCTCACCTTTCTTGAAGTTAAGCCTAATTCCAACCCCCTCAGTCACAGGCGATTACTGATCTGCTTTTTGCCTGTTTAAATTTGTCTTTTCAGAATATTTCATATAAATGGAATTATATAACATGTAGTCTTTATGTCTAGCTTCTATCACTTAGCATGTTTTTGAAGTTCATCTGTGTTGTAGCATA
Source organism: Pseudorca crassidens (assembly GCF_039906515.1). Classification (NCBI taxonomy): domain Eukaryota; kingdom Metazoa; phylum Chordata; class Mammalia; order Artiodactyla; family Delphinidae; genus Pseudorca; species Pseudorca crassidens. The sequence goes on along the minus strand of NC_090299.1, from coordinate 35,582,967 downwards.
TATTGGTATTTCATTCCTTCATTCCTCTTTATTGTGAAATAATAGTCTTTTGTGTGTATATGCCACACTTTATTTATTCATTTATCAGTTAATGGGTATTTGGATTGTTTCCAGATTTTGGTTCTTATGAGTAAGGAGACTATAAATATTCACAAGGTACTATTTTAGTTCCTTTGTTGATCTTTAAAAATCTATTTTAAAATATAATTTTCAGTTATTATACTTTCCATCTCCAGAATTTCCATTTAATTTCTAGTTCTATATAATTTCTTGGTCTTTATTGAGATTTTTTATTCATTGTAATCTCAAACTATCCTGAAGTGGGGTTGGGATACAAGGCCTCTTTCAAGAGAAATACTGTCTTATAAGGGACAGAAAAAGTTAAAGGTTACTATTTAGATAACTTCTGATTTCCTGATACCCTCTGTCCAAAGACTGTGTAGTTTGGGATAGGGTGTTTTAAAAATCTGTATTATTTCAAAGTTATTGTATCATGAATGTTATGCCCTGAATCCATCACAGTTTGGGATTCTGATATCCAAAAAATTTCAATTTTTGAAACTCAAAAACCCTTTGCTCCCCAAGCTATTTTTTCTGCATGAGTTTCAGAAAGTTATTTCAAAACTCCAAAGCTATGATTCCATTTCTTTTTATTGTTTTCTGTGATGAAATACTTGCCTTGAAGTAATAGGAATTCTGCTTGAGTGAGGAGGAGGAACATGGGGTAAAATGAATAACCAGGACTGAAAATGTAGCAATTAATATAGGAAAACATTATTTCACCATACATATGTTCCAAAACTCCAAAGAGGTCATGGTTGAAAAATATGGGAGTCTTCTGTTTTGTGACATGGATCGTGGATGACAATAAAAAATTACGAAGTAGTTGAAATGTTTAAACTATAAGAATAGTTGTTCTTTACCCTATACACCTTCTTATAACTCCCTTTATCCAATTTAGGGCACCAAACCTACTTCTCCTCACCTCCGTCTGACACGCCAGGTAGATTTACTGAGTATATTTTCCTTGTTTGACACTTAATATTTTCTTTTCTTTTTTAATTGATGAGCTTACACTGACACGTTATAATCACCCAAAGTTCATAGTTTACATTATGATTCACTCTTAGTGTTGTACATTCTATGGATTTGGACAACTGTATAATGACGTGTATCCATCATTATAATACCATACATAGCATTTTCACTGCCCTAAAAATCCTCTATGCTCTGCTATTCATCCACCCACTCTACTCCTGATAGCTACTAATATTTTTTACTGTCTCTATAGATTTGCCTTTTCCAGAATGTTATATAGTTGTAATCATGCAGTATATAGCCTTTTCAGATTGGCTTCTTTCGCTTAGGAATATGCACTTAAAGTTCTTTCATGTCTTTTCATGGATTTATAGCTCATTTATTTTTAGCACTCAATAATATTCCACTGGATGGATCATAGTTATTTATGCATTCACCTACTGAAGGACGTCTTGGTTGGTTCCAAGTTTTGCATTTATGAATAAACGTGTTATAAACATCTGTGTGCAGATTTTTGTATGCACCTAAGTTTTCATCTCATTTGGGTAAATACCAAGGAGTACAATTGCTGGATCAGATGATAAGAGTATATTTAGTTTTACAAGAAACTGTCAGACTGTCTTCCAAAGTGGCTGTACCACTTTACATTCCCACCAGTGATGAATAAGAGTTCTTGTTGCTCCACAGCCTCACCAGTATTTGGGACTGTCAGTGTTCTGGATTTTGGTGTTCTAATAGGTGTGTTGTGGTATCTCATTGCTATTTTAATTTACATTTCCCTGATGACATATGATGTGGAGCATCTTTTTGTATGCTTAATCTGCATATCTTCTTTGGTGAGGTTTCTTTAACACCTATGACCCATTTTAAAATCAGGTTGTTTGTTTTCTTAATGTTGAGTTTTTAGTGTTTTTTGTATACGTCAGATAACAGTCATTTATCAGATGTGTCTTTTGCAAGTATTTTCTTCCAGTTTATGGCTTGACACTGTCTTTCACAGAGAAGTTTAATTATAATGCAGTCCAGTCTATCAATTATTTCTTTCATGGATTATGCCTATGACATTATAACAAAGAAGTCATCACCATATCCAAGATCATCTATGTATACCCCTATTTTATCTTCCAGGAGTTTTCGTTTTGCATTTTACATTTAAGTCTGTGATCCATTTTGAGTTAATTTTTGTGAATTTTTGTGTAATGTCTGTGTTTAGATATATATTTTTTAATATATTATTTTTAATTGAAGTATGGTTGATTTACAATGTTGAGTTATCAAAGTGATTCAGTTATATATGTGTGTGTATATATATATATATTTCTTTTTCAGATTCTTTTCCATCATAGTTATTACAAGACATTGAATATAGTTCCCTGTGCTATACAGTGGGTCCTTATTGGTTATCTATTTTATGTATAATAGTGTGTATCTGTTAATTCCAAACCCCTAATTTATCCCTCCCCCCGACTTTCCCCTTTGGTGACCATAAATTTGTTTTCTATGTCTGTGAGTCTATTTCTGTTTTGTAAGTAAGTTCATTTTGTGTCATTTTTTAATTTTATTAACTTATTTGGTTGCGCCGGGTCTCAGTTGCAGTTATGGCATGCGTGTGGGATCTAGTTCCCTGACCAGGGATTGAACCAGGGCCCCTTGCATTGGGAGAGTGGAGTCCTATCCACTGTGCTACCAGGGAAGTCCCCCTGTATCATTTTTTTAGATTCCACATATAAGTGATATAATGTATTTGTGTTTCTCTGTCTGACTTACTTCACTTAGTATGATAATCTCTAGGTCAACCCATGTCGCTGCAAATGGCATTATTTCATTCTTTTTAATGACTAATATTCCATTGTATATATACATCACATCTTCTTTATCCATTCATCTGTCCATGGACATTTAGGTTGCTTCCATGTCTTGGTTGTTGTAAATAGTGCTCTATGAACACTGGGATGCATGTATTTTTTTCAAATTAAAGTTTTGCCTTTTCTGGATATATGCCCAGGAGCAGGATTTTAGGATCATATGGTAACTCTATTTTTAGTTTTTTAAGGAACCTCTATACTGTTCTCCATAGGGGCTGCACCAGTTTACATTCCCACCAACAGTGGAGGAGAGTTCCCTTTTCTCCACACTTTCCCCAGAATTATTTGTATGGATTTATTGTTTTGCATGTGGATGTTCAGTTGTTCCAGGACCATTTGTTGAAAAGACTGTCTTTGCTCCATTACATTGCCTTTGCTCCTTTATTGAAGATTGGTTAGCTATATTTATTTGGGTCTATTTCTGGGCTATCTATTCTGTTCCATTGATCTTTTGGTCTGTTCTTTTGTCGATACCATGCTGTCTTGCTTACTGTAGTTTTATAGTAATTCTTGAAGTTGAGTAGCCTAAGTCCTCCAACTTTGTTCTTCTCCTTCAATAATGTATTGACTACTCTGAGACTTTTTCCTATTGATATAAACTTTAGAATCAGTTTGTCAATATCCACAAAATAATTTGCTGGGATTTTGATTGGGATTGCATTGAATCCATAGATCAAGCTGAGAAAAATGTCTGACATCTTGACAATATTGAGTCTTCCTATCCATGAATATGAAATATCTCACCATTTGTTTAGTTCTTTGATTTTGTTCATCAGAATTTTATCTTTCTTCTCATATAGATCCTTTGCACATTTTGTTAGATTTGTACCTAAGATTTTATACTTTTGAGTGCTAATGTAAATAGTATTGTGTTTTTAACTTCAAATTCCACTTGTTTATTGCTGGTATATAGACAGGTGATTAACTTTTGTATATTAATCTTATATCCTCAAACTTTATTATAATTGCTATTAGTTCCAGGAGTTTTTTATCAATTACTTCAGATTTTCTACATAGACAATCATGTCTTCTGTGAACAAAGATAGTTTTATTACTTCCTTCCCAATCTGTATACCTTTTATTCCTTTTCTTGCCTTATTGCATTAGCAAGGGCTAAGAAGTAGTGAGAGGGGACATCCTTGTCTTGTACCTGATCTTAGTGAGAAAACTTAGTGGAAATGTTTTTCACCATTAAGTATGATGTTACCTGTAAGATTTTTGTGAATAGTTTTTATCAAGTTGAAAAAGTTCTTCTTTATTCCTAATTTACTGAGAGTTTTTATCATAAATGCGAGCTGGATTTTGTCAGATGCTTTTTCTGCATCTACTGATATGGTCGTGTGATTTTTCTTTTTTAGTCTGTTGATGTGATAGATTACAATTAATTGATGATTAATAGATGAACCAGTCTTGCATACTTAGGATAAATTTCACTTTGTCATGGTGTATAATTCTTTTTATACCTTGTTGGATTTGATTTGGTGATTTTGTTGTTGTTGACGAATTTTACATCTATGTTCATGGGAGATATTGGTCTGTCATTTTCCTCTCTTGCAGTGTTTTTCTCTGGTTTTGGTATTAGGGTAGTAGTGGCCTTATAGAATGAATTAGGAAGTACTCCCTCCACTTCCGTCCTCTGAAAGAGATTGTATAGAATTGGTACCTCATATTTTCAACCTTCAATTTTCTCCTTTTCTTGTTTTTAATTTCCAAGGTATCAAAGAAGTAAATCCATGCTAGTTAATGAATGTTGATAATTAAAAGTGTGCTGTATCCCTTCCCAGATAATTTGTACAGATTACAGAAGTCTTTTGTATATAATGCTGACATAAAAAAGGGAATTTCATTCCAGGTTTGGGGTTAAGAGAGATCAGGGAGAGAGGAGGGAGAACTATGGCAGCCAGCAGAAGAAATTTTGGTGCAGGATTTCTTTTGTGACACCCACATTCTATCCCAGCATGTTACCTGACTCTTATTCTGCTGGCTTGGAGCCTGCTTTATGGACACCTCTGAAGCCTTTTGCATTTGTTATGTTCTGAATGTACTTCTTAATCTGTGTTTCAAAGATATTTACTTATATTTTTTTCTTTCTTTACAAACTTCATTTAAAACATCCTCTTTTGCTGTCTTAGCCTGTAATCAAGCCTTACAGTGGGAGAGATGGAAAAACTCTGTCAACCCAAAAGCCATAATTTCCATTTATAGAAACAGAGCCAGTTTTTTGAAGGTATGTAATTCCTATGTGGAAGCAAACAGGCTTGTTTCCTCTCTTTTTGGTATTTAAAAATATTATTTGTATATTTATTATTTTTTGCAGGATCAATTATATAACCATTCAGATAATTTAGATCTTTTCAAACTTGACTTCTGAATATGCTAGTTGTTTGAGATAAAGACTTCCCCCATCAGTCTATCTAAACAACAGCTTTAGTTCTATTTTGTATGATACGTATGTCTCACATGGAACAGGGATTCAATAAACATGTGCTGAGTTGATGAATGAATACCTGTTCTTGCCAAATGTTTACAGGGTAGAAATGCTAAGTGAACATGAGTATTGTTACTTTCATTGAATGAAATCTCTCCGCAGAGCCTGTGGTTCAATGTTTTCTTTGACTTAGGAGAGAAATTAAAGAATGACATTTTAAAAGTCTCTGGATTAGAGCGCTACCAGTGCAAGATTTCGAAGGTCACCTTCATAGGTATCTCACTTCTTACAGGGCAGCTCTGTTCTGTGAGGTGGCCCAGGGATGTTAAGTACCCTTATCTTGTTGCTACCGTCCCTTAAAGCAGTGCTTCTTAAACTTCGTGTGTATATACACCACATAAAAATCTTATTTAAATGCAAATTATGTCATTTATTAACCAACTGTAGGCCTGGTATTCATTGTTTTGTCAGGTACTTTATGCTTTGTCTTAATGCAGAATGAGAGCCTGCTGAAGCTTGTTATTTCAATTTATTTTCTTAAAATATGAATAATCAATAGCATAAATAGCTACATTTATTTCTCCCAGAGGCACAGTTCAATCTTTGGGTTGATTATGAAGCACTAAATCTTCTCATTTTGATACTGTGGGAATAATTGAATGCCATTAATGATCAGTGAATCTAGTCCGTGTGCTGTCCTTTAGGGCCTGTTAGAATAGGCTTGTATACTAGTTCAAATCTCCCTTTGTGATTTATTTATTAAACTGAACTGTATTCTTCCATAGTTCAAGGCCTTGGTATTTTGTGGATATCTTGCCTCCATAATAATCTTCTTCCATACTCTAACTGCTGCATTTGTTATTTCATTTCCACTGACTTTAAATTGTTGATGTCTGCCAAATTTTATAACTTCCCAGAGAAGAAAGGGAAATTAAACATGAACCATAGTGCATTTGAACAAAATACATGCTACTGTTAGAGGTTGAGTGAATAAATATATACTGAGAAGTCTCTAGGTATGGTCTCTTATTAAGAGTCTTTGGTTTATTTGATTCCACATATTCTTATTTTAACATGTCAGAGTCTTTAAAAAGGTGGAATTTTTTACTATCACAGGCAGATTTACCCAGATGAGTATTTTATAGTAGAAAAGTGACACTTGCACAGAGAGTTTAGCAGTTGGCCATGTAGATAATAGGATGACAATTGCTTCTAGTTAAACAACTGACTATAATACAGTAGACTTACTTGTGAAGCTAAACTTGTAATTGGTCTCAATCGTGGGGAACTCAATTACTACATTTAGGGAGGTGTGCTTTAGTTGTCTGTTACATTTCTTCCGCTGTGAAACGGACTCCATGAGAGTTTATTACTGGAATCTCTGACACAAGAACTGAAGCGAGACCATTCTGGGAATATGATGAAATCCATAGCACTTTTTCAAGGAAAGAGTGCACATATAGATACATTCAAATTTCTAAATATAATTTTAGGGAATTTGTAGAACTCAAAAATAAGATTAAAATTAACTGAAGCTAGGAAGAGAAAGGGGTATAAAAATCAGGTTGAGTTAAAAGGGGAAGGTATCCCTGGTGAGATAAAAGAAAACAGGAAAGAAAAAGAAATGATAAATAAGTTTAATGTACAGACTGTGTTCTTCAGATTATTAGCTTCTAGCCGTGCATGCTCCACAGATTAACAGTTCTCTGGCACTTCTAAGAAATTACTTACCTCTTAAAGATCAGTGGCAAAGATGAGAAAATGAAGGGAAATTGCTAATATATGCCAAGATAAATGTCAGTATACAAATGCAGCAGTTATATGTTAAAAATTTATCTCAAAGAACTAAAAAGGGGTGGGGGAAAATATGTATGTATATGAATATTAGTTTTAGTGTTAAAACAGCAAAAATGCAAGCATCCTGTGTTCAACAGTAGAGCACAGATCAATTAAATATGGAATGTTTTTGTCAGTACACTACTATGCAACCATGAAAAATAATGTTGTAGACCAAAGCCTCTCAAATTTTTATGTACATGTGAATCAGTGTTGTGCTGGTAAATGCTTAACAACTGGCTTTCTGATACAAATTTTGGCTTGAGGTGTTTGATGATTTCCCTGATACAAATATTCCACCAAGGCTGATTTCAAGTTACCAGAGCGATGCCACTGAATGCAGAGTTGGGAAGAAATGTGCACAATTGGCTCTCCTAAGATGCAAGCCACCTCCAGCGTACCACTGAATTATGAATCACTTGTGGTCTCATTTTAATGCAGATTCTGATTCACTAGGATAAAGCCTGGGAATTTTCATATCTAAGAAGTTCTTAGGTCATGCTGCAGCTGCTGTTCTGGGGACAGTTGGAGCAGAGAGGTTGTTGAATAATATCTGTTGACAAGGGAAAAATTATTCCCAATATATTCCTATATGAAATTAAAACAGGAGACAAAATTGTGTAGATTGTTATACTATATTCTAAAGATATATATATATATAATATAAACATATTGTGTCACATAATATATTCACATATGTCTGTATAACATGTATATGCCAAATAAATTGATAAAAGCATAACCTGTAGGAATGGAATCAAAATGAAATTTTATTTTTGTGTCCTTCAGCCCCTTTAAAATTAATTTAATGGAGAAAGTTTCTCCCCCTGAATGTTAACTTAAAAATGAACTGTCAGGCTTCCCTGGTGGCACAGTGGTTGAGAGTCCGCCTGCCGATGCAGGGGACACGGGTTCATGCCCCGGTCCGGGAAGATCCCACATGCCGCGGAGCGCGTCCGGAGCCTGTGCTCTGCAACGGGAGAGGCCACAACAGTGAGAGGCCTGCGTACAGCAAAAAAAAAAAAAAAAGAAAGAAAAGGAAAAAAAAGAAAATAGGATGTGAAGTTTTAACGATCAAAACTCCAAACTTTAAGATCAAATCTTCTCTCCTCTTTCAGCCAACACAGTGTTCAGGTGGGCTACCTGCATTTGGGAAGGGTGTATGGATAGCTTCTCCTCCTCCTGATCTTGATCTGAAGTTTTCCCACTTGATGTCGGGCCCTTTCGTGACTGGTGCACGTGGGAGAAAGGAAAGAAAGGGGGATAAGAAAGTTCTCAGTGGAACCCTTAGTGTTGTAAGCTGGCTTTGGCTCTCTGGACAGGCAGATGGTTGACGTGTGACTCTTCCATGGAGCACTTTGGTGGATTCCTCAGATCCTCGTATCTGGGACTTCTTGATGCCATGCCTCAGCATGCAAATTGCTATTCTGTGTGATCTTCCAAGCTGTTTTCTGCAATCCCTAGGAATTCTGAGTCCACCTCCAATTTTTCATTGCTCAATTTTTCATTGAGTCTCTTCACCCTTCTAGAGACCCAAGGCAATTCTAATCCCTGCACTTTTTCACATGGGAAATTTTCACTTATCTTTAAACCTGAGCAACTCAGAAAAGTCGAGGCCAAGTCTCATGCAGCAGTGGCTCACCCGGCTCCTCCATCAGAGCAGTCAGCCCTTTCACCCTCTAGATTTTCCCAGGGGAATGTCAGACTCCAGCCCACCACACCCCCACTTTGGGGTCACATATTAAACTCTCCCATTAGTTCTATTGAAGCTGGGGTTCCCTCATTCATCATGGAGCTTTAGGCATGGGACAGGCATTCCCAGGGCTCCCCCTTGGGTATCAGTAGGATGCCCAGCATTTCAGTATCTCTCTCCCCAGATCTTCTCTTGAAACTCTTCCTCTCCTGTTTGGGTTTCATTTTGCATCCCTGATTTGGTGAAAAATTCTAAAAGGCTTGAAAGAATCCTCTCCCTTCGACTTTTTAAAAATTAATAAACTATACATTTGAGTCTGGCCCTTCTCTCTGGTATGCAAGATCAATCATGTTTTGGTCTTGATTGAAATTCAGCTTTAGTAAACATAACACAAAACAGAAGGATGTGCCTCAAAATACTAACATTGGCTATGAAGAGGTGGTGAGGTTATGGGTGTTTTCTTTTGAACTTGTATTTACTTTCCCATTTTTTGTGACTATGTCACTTTTATAACTTAAAATATATTATTGAAAAGCAACGCATTTTTTACTTTTTGGCTTTTTAAATATAGCAGTACATTAGTTGTTTTTATAGCTAGTTTGGTTCTTATTTCTTAGTTCATTCTCTAAATGCTGCCCTAATTTATACCACTGTTAGGAATATATGTATAAATGTCGTGTTTTTAAAGAGCCAGTTTAATATCTGAAAGAGACAGTGAAAAGCTTAGAATTTTATATTATGCATGTATAAAAATGACTTTTCTTGTTGAAGGCAAACATTGACTGATTTAATGAAAATTCTAAAAGCTCTGTGTAACCCTAGGTTTGTCTCTGTCTAGAATTCCCTTGTCTTTTTGTGTGCCACCTTCTCTAATTTATAAAAAATGTGAAAGAAATAATACATTTCCTCCTAGTTAGTAGCACCACACCAAATTTCCCCATGGTTAGGGGAGATGATGGAGAACAGCGCCAGAGTAGGGTATATACACAATGAATGAATGAATGAATGAATAATGTCATCTTAGCTGACAGGTGGAGCAAAGCTTGGAAATCTGGAAGCAAGTGACACTTGGAAATACAGGCAAGGAGACATTGGTGTCAAAACTCATTTGGTACCATTTGTTCTCTAACCTCTGGGCTACAGGTTAGGATCAGAACCCTAGTCCATAGGGCCTTGGAAAGAATATAGTATTCAAGGCCTGTTTTTTGGAAATGTTGTTGTTCTGGGCATTTTATAGAATCAAGATTCTAATTCACTTATATATAGACCTTCAAACAAGGGGAGTCTTTTCAGTATTTAGTACCAGTGAAAAGACTGGTATGAAGCAGTTACGAGGACCAAAAAGGGAGTAAGAGAATACTTTCATTATTTGACTTCAAATACAAGATCAGAGTTGGACCAGAAGTGAGGATAGTAGATGCTGAATCCTGAGAATTAGAATCCTTAGATTCTACCTGCAGGAGGTTAGATTTAGCTTGGAATGAGGATGGTGGTGAGCTTACAGAAAGGAGGAAGTGTGAAGATAGATGCTGGGGCTTAAAGTCAATTAGGTTCATGTTTCTCAGTATGATCCTGAAATTAATTACATTTGAACCATTTTGAAGCCTTTCTGAATGTGGATTTTCAGACTCTCTGAACTCTCTCTCTGAGTGTATGTCTATGCTACATGGCTGTGAAGCATCTCAAGTGTGATTCTTATGTGCCCTGGAGTCTAAGAACCATTAAAACAGGGCATGCCAGTCTCCTCATGATGAGCCTTTGGCCTGGACTGTCTTTTGCTTTCAGCTCTGCTGATACTCCTGCCTTTAATATTCAGCTCAGATATTATCTTTGGTAAAGCTATTCTTAATTCTTCTAGATGAAATGAATTACATGCAAAGCCTGATGCTTTTATGGCACTTTCCCTTATTGTGTTTTGGGGTAATATCTTATCGTATAGTTTGTTGTATGTATGGTTCTACCTCTCCTTGGGAAGGGCAGTATGCATTGTGGTCAAGAGTCAGTCAGCCTGCATTTAAGACTCAACTCCACCTCTCACCAGCTGCGTAATTTTAATCGTTGCTTACTATTTTTTTTTTTTTAAAGCTTCACTTTCCTTCTCTGTAAAATGTTTGTGAGAATTGGATGGGTTAATGTAAGTAAAGCACTTAATAGTGTGTGGCATACCCTGTATGCTCCAGGAACTTTTGCCATTATTATTTTCTGGGGGCAGATAGCATGTCGTGTTAATCTCTGTCAGGCACCCAGTGCAGAAGTAAGCGCTCAAGAAAACTGTTGAAATTGAATTGAATTCATTTCACAAAGCAGTTATAAGGTTAGACAGGACAATATCCAAGTGGGAAAGACTCACTTGGTTCTCTGGAAAAAATGCCTGAAAACATGCAATGCAATATTTATGCTTTTGGATTTGAGAGCATGAAGGGATTTAATTGAAGATACCAGAAAGAAAGCAGGGCAAAAGAATGTCAGAGTTTTCAAAACTAACTCTAAAGTGTGTTCAATATGCTTGTAGTGTATGTCTTGTAGACTGCACCTGCTACCTGCTAAATGATATATGCGTTCCCTGATTTTTCAGGAGAATACTTACTTACAAGTATGCCACATAAGTGAATTCATAACTACTAAGCAATGCCCTATTTCCCATTTGACTTCTAGGATAGTTGTGTATGAGGCCTCAGTTTTCAAGTAACAGACATTCAGTGAAAAATAATAAAAATACATACAAAAATGTATAAGATGTGTGGGCTATGCCTGATAATCAGATTTAAGAGTATACAAATACCAAAAGTTTAAAATTTTATCTTCTATTCATTTACTTATATTCCTTATTTTTTCTACAAAGGATTTACAGTCACTAAATAGATATTTTGATAAAAGACAGTCTTTTTCCAAAGTCCTAAAATTCAACTTCAGAAAAACATTCTTATAAATGAATCCATTTATATTTTCCACAATCTACTTAGTCAAAGCTTAGTATGCAAAATTCTTAGCTTTTTATGTTTATGTTTATTGTGACTTGTCAAAAAGCTGAATACAAAATAAATCTCATGTAATTATATGCATAATTATATAAAATATATAAATATATTATTAAATAAAAGACCAAGGCTATTATTTTCAACAATAAAAATACTTATGGCTTTTTCAATCAAGAATAATTAAGTGATCAGTTTTAGGAGATCAGTGGATAATTTTGTTTGTTGATAAGTGATTCACTTGGCAGTAACTGTTCCTTTCAAAATTTGTAAAAGATTTTATATTATTTAAAATATTCTCTTTGTGTCATGGATGATATACATTGTTTGACAAGCGTTGTGAGTGAAAGCACTGGAATTCTTACAATAAAATGTTCTTTTCAGATTAAATTTTAAGACTTCAGGACACAAATCTAGTAAAGTGTACTAATGAAACTATATTAACGTTTTAGCCTGTGCTGCAGTATGCAGGTCTAGGTGGTTCTGGCTTGTAGCAGAGGATTTGCCTTCTCAGGATTTTTCTTTTTTCCCACAACAATCCTAAAAGAGAATTGATTCTCTCCAGAGAAATATCAAAACCATGGCTCAGTGTAAAATACCAGTATTCCCACTTCTATCTTCTAGTCATAATGGAGTAACAGGGATTTACTCTCCTTCCTCTAACAATTTTAAAAATGGACAAAACATACAGAACAACAATTTTCAAAGTGGCCAATAGTCAGCAAAAGGCTAATCTTTGAGGGAAGGAAAAAAAATTAGATAAGCCTTTGATTCCTCATATTATTGCCTAGAGAGAGCTTACAGTCCATGGAGCAGTAAAGGTTAACCCACACAGAACCTGGAGACATCTCTGAGTTGAGGAAACAACGTTGAGAAATTGCAGAATATCAGCTCAGCTAGAGTTCACATGATGGAATACCAGGAAAGAGAGAGTTGCTTAGTTATATATTCTAAAGATTCATTCTCTAGAGGATTTGTTCTCCTTGAGTGTTCAGCTGAGTATTGAGTATTACATACGTGTGAGGAAATTACCAACCACTGGAAAGGAGCTAATAGAGCAATCCTTGGAGGTCCCAGAGAGATGGGATAGTTTGTGTTTCCACCTGCCAGAGTAAAAAAATACATAGAGTACTCAAAAGGGTAATGCGTCAGTAGTGGGGCACAATTAGTCTTGGACTAAAGACTGTATTTTTCTTACCTAATAAAGCCTAAAATCAAGCCTCAAAGGGATAAACTTTTCCAAATAACTTTTCTTAGAATAAAACTTAAGAATATTCAGTACTTAACAAGGTAAAATTCATACTGTCTGGCTTGCAAAAGAAGCAGAAAAATAGGACACACAATGAAGAGAAAAATCAATCAATAGAAACAGTCCCAAGTTACCATATGATCCTGCAATTCTACTCCTGGGCATATATCCAGAGAAAACTCTAATTCAAAAAGATACATGTACCCCAGTGTTCATAGCAGCACTATTTACAATAGCCAAGGCCTAAATGTCCATCAAGAGATGAATGGATAGGGCTTCCCTGGTGGCGCAGTGGTTGAGAGTCCGCCTGCCGATGCAGGGGACACGGGTTCGTAGCTCGGTCCGGGAAGATCCCACATGCCGCGGAGGGGCTGGGCCCGTGAGCCATGGCTGCTGAGCCTGCGCGTCCGGAACCTGTACTCCGCAATGGGAGAGGCCACAACAGTGAGAGGCCCGCGTACTGCAAAAAAAAAAAAAAAAGGGGGGGGGGGTCTTACTTTAATCAGGGAGAAAAATAATTCCATAAATCTCCCATACTCTCTTGGTCAGAACTAGATATTTGGCTCATTTGCTATAAAGAAGGCTGAGAAAATGATTATCTGGCAGAGGGTCATGGAATTGAATGGATATTTTCACCCACTTATGATTTTTCTTGGGTCTAGGAAAGTTGTTTCTACAACAGAATTATAATTCTTTTTTTTCTTTTTTTTTTTTTAAGAAACAAGAAGAGAAAGGCTATTGAATAGGTCACTAGCAGTAGCTTCTCTACACATTGTATCAATGTGTTTATATAGGATTGGTTTGCCTGTAAGTAATACAGACCCCAGATAACTCTGGTTTAAACAAGAGGGAGATTTACTTTTCTCCTGTGAAAGTTCAGAGCAGGTAGTACAAGGAATGAGATTCCTTTCAGACTTTACTTTGCCATCTGTAGAGGATGGGCCTTACTCCCATGGTTTGAAACATTAATTCTATTTCAAGCAGTTGCATGAAAAGAGGATAAAGTCAAAAGGAGCCAAAAGGGCATGCACTGGCCATCATTAAGGTTAGGTTCCTTGAAGCTGCTCTGAAACTTTTGGCTTCTATTGCATTATCTTATTCTTAGTCATCAGACCACACCCAGCTATTAGGGGAGGCTGAGAAATTCACCTCTTATGATGGGTGGCTATGTACGTAGGTAAAAGTTAGTGCCTATTAAAAGAGAAGACTTAAAGAAAGAGTGGAATGAATATAGGAGGTTGCTGGTAGCCTCTGCCATGTTTAGGCATAAAGGAATATTCAATATTACCATTGTTGTAAAAATGACATCATTCTGAACATATTTATTAGTGTTTTCTGTTTATTTAAAGGAATTGTTTTAAGATAAGGCATGTGTAAGCTCTGCAAAGTCATACCTTTAATTGTTTTATTTATGCCTAAGTTTCTTCCAATTTAGTATTATATTTTGATCAGGACTAAATAAAATATTTCAGAAAGACACTGAGTTTTCCTAGTGCAGACATTTAAAGAAAATTTTTGGAGCTTATATTTTGGCCATGGCTTGAAATATTAATCATTTCCACAAAGGATATGGAGAGAAGGACTGAAAGATTTCTCAAAGGCCTTAACACTATTCAGGTCTTTTAAATCTATGAAAGCTGTGTGTGTAATCCTGTCACCACAGTGTAAACTGTTGGACAGAGAAAGTCTTCCTTTTTCAAAATTTTCTTTCTTCTTTCTGAATGATTACACTCCATATATTAAGATTTTATTGAACAGTTTTGTGTGTGAAAAGAAAAGCCATGGTAATCTCTCTTATGTGTATTTGTTTTTGAAATTGCTTCTGCATAGATTAAATTTCATATCTAAGCTTAGAGGTTAAAAGCAAGATAGTAATGTAATTGTCCTTGGTCTAGCCTGGTCACAGCCTACTGCAAAAAGCTCATTCAAATATGGATATTTCAACATTTCTGTCAGAAAATAAAATCTTGTTCACATAAATAATGCCATGCCAGTGAATCTTTATTAATCCTGGCTTTGTGAAATGAAGTTTTAAAATCTACTAAGTATCCTCTAGTTCAAAGAATTGCTTTAGAAGAAAGAGATAACTGTTTTATTACTCAAAGACCATGTGTCTATATACCATGTGTTTTCGATCTCTCTGTCATTGCTTCCTTGGTGGAATGCTTGCTTTCAAAAATAAACGAGTTCACTTTTATAACTTGTCCACCAGGCATTCCTCTGAATGATATTGGTGACCAGCTGTCTGAGAATCTTACTGAGGGTTGGCTTCTGCATGGCACGTGACATCTTCTTCCTAATACTGTGTAAATCTACAATATTCTTTATGGAGTCCCTTAATCACTTCATTATTCCATGTTGCTAAGCAGTCAGCACCTGCTGGGCTGCTTAAAGGAGAATTTGCTTCACATATTTTGCACTACAGTTAACTAAGCTTAGATTTTTGTAATATCACATATGTTGTAGAATAAATAAGAAGGTCACATAGACTGTGGTAAAATTTGGACTCTGCTTTCAAATGGGATTTTTGAAGCCCCTCTCAGTGTCATTGTTTGATGTGAGTATATTTGCTATTTTTTCCTGAAAGTCGGTTACTGTATTGAAATATTAATCATTTACATTCTACTGTATGCAGTACATTGTTCTGGGCACTTTGAGAGGTACCATTGAACAATAAGATAGGATTTTGTCCCCATTCATTCATGCTAACTCATGAAATAATTCTGTGGGATATAGTAAACATTTCTCTTTTTTGCCCCAAAGCCACCTCCAGTAGTTGAAGCCTCTTCTACCTCATGAGATTGTATGTGTCTCCTACTGGAGAACCTCCCTTCCCAGCCTCCCTTACATCTGGCCCAGCTCTGACCAGCAGACACACCTCCCCAGATGTAAGATGGACCACTCAGAATGCATTTTGGTAGGTGAGGCAGTGGCCTCCACTGCATCCTCCCTCCAGAAGCAACTGACAACGGTTATGGAGGGATAGTAGGAGAACCTGATGGCTAGCACTGCTGGGGTTGGTGGAAAAACCTAAGATGTCTGCATCCATGGGTAGTAGCTGTGATGTCTCTATGAAAACACTTTTATGATATTAGTTTGGGTATTTTCTTTGTTAGGAAATCTCCATGACTAGTTGCTGGACTCTGTCAGATTCTGTGACTTACTCAAAATATTTAATATAGTGAGAATCACTTTCTATTGCTTGTAACTCAGGACATTGATTGACATAAGAGGCTAAAAACCATCCACCTTTAATGAATAACAAAAGAGTAAAACCCCAAATTTTGGTTTGATATATTAATTTAATATGATGAATATGGACAGAGCTGAAAAAAATAGGAAAGATTCACAGAAAAGGTAGGTGTTGAGTTTTGGGGTCTTAATCCACTCAACAAATATAAATACTATGAGCTGTTGATATATACCAGATATGGTACTAAGTGCTTGGGATAATAAAGTGAGCAAGAATGACACAGTTCCTGCCTACATGAAGCTTATGGTCGAATACAGAAAATCAATCATCATTACAACAGCTCTGGCGACAGCTCCATTGGGAGAATAAGAGGATACAACATGCACTTTTATCAGGAACAGTCAGGTGAGGCTTCCCAAAGGAAAGAGAAACAACCTGAATGATGTGCAAATTAAAATGAACTGTTGGAGGAAGGTTTTTGGGTAATTAGTGTCCTGTTAAAGACATTAGCATTTGTAAAAAGATTTACAGTGAGACACAATATAGAACATTTGAAAAATTTTCTGTGTGGTTGAAATATAGAATATGGAAATGAAAACAGCTGAGATAATCTGTAGAAGAACCAAATACTTTTCTTCTATATTTAACTGTGACCGTTAGAGAGAGTTTACTGATGTTAGTGCTTATGAAAGATAAGATCAAGCCTGAGAATAATATACAATGTTACGGTGTTAGTATTATTCTTCATAAATAAAGATGATTACTGATTCTTCAATATACCCTATTAAGTCCTGATATTCTATATATACTTGAAATACAGCTTTATATGGGTTTATGCCTGGATAAAAATGGATATGATTATCTGAAGACGATGAATCATTCTAAACAACTCTGAGTCAAGCTATTACAGAGTTGTGCAATCAAGAGATTCTTAACACTTGCTTTTAAAATAGATGCAGAACTGACTAGCAAAGTTCGGGAAGGTAGATTTTCTTATCTTAAAATAGTTGGGTATATGTGCAATTTGTGTGGTGATGTACTGGACCAGAATCCAGTATATTGCTTCCAGGCCAGTAGCAGTGTTCAAATGCATGAGGAGAAACAGACATATTTGAGATATATTTTGGAGGACTTGGTCATTGATTAAAAAGATAAGTGAAGAAGGGGATGCAATCAAGATGTGGCTCCTTCAGGGAGGAATTAAGATTCTGTTATTTTAAGTACTTATACTATCTATGAAGTGCTATACTGTTGTTTAAATGTAAATTTGGATTACTTTTAACTGTATATTGAAAACCCTAGGGCAACCACTTAAAGAAGTAAAAAGAAAAGTATAACTGATATCCTAAGAAAGGAAAAAATGTGTCAGTGTAGGTTAAATTGTAACAAAGGTACCACTCTGATGGGTGATGTTGATAATAGGGGAGGCTATGCATGTGTAGGTTTAGGGGGGGTTTATGGGAAATCTGTGTACCTTCCTCTCAAGTTAGCTGTTAACCTAAAACTGGTCTAAAAAATAAAGTCTTAAAAAAAAAAGACATGGCTTCTTCATTTGAAAGGCACAGACTTCTGGTTCCTAAATTATCTTTCTGCCCACCTGTGATTGATTACCCAGCTGGTATTAAATAAACCTCATAATGTTTATATTTAAACATATTTCAATTTAATTTTAAAAGTTCAACTATCTTTGAAAACATAATAGTAATATGTCTGAATCTGTTCTTCTTCTCTGTTGTCTAGGAAAACTTTAGGAAAAGACCCAGGAAGTATTTATTTTACTCTAGTGTCTGTGGCAAAATTTGACATTTGCTTTAGATAATACTGGATTTGAATAACATTTAGGCATGTATTTGAAGAGTTGTATGTGATTTATTCATGGCATGTAACTATGAAAAATATTCAATAATAATTTATACTGATATAGCACTTTGTATTTCTTTTCAAAGATTTTCTTCATTCATTATTTAACTTTATGCTCACCAAAACTCTGTGAAAGGCAAAATTATCCCCATTGTGCAGATGAGAACACACTGGCTTTTAAAGATTTAATAACTAAGTTCATCCAGGCTACAGGCAGTAGACTTAGACAGAATCTTGGCTTTTCAGGCCCTCATTCAGGGACAAGGAGAAGTGTTAAGCATTATTTTTACATGGTGATAGCTTTCAGAAGGCCAGGGATACATGCTACTTAAATGAAGACTCCAGGATTTAGAAAGGAGAGAAGACATATGAACTGCTATCTAGGTATCAAATCACTTAGTTATAATTTGGTAGGTCATTTCTTTAATGTATGTACAAGCTTTATCTAGTCAAGCAAAGTGAGATAGGTGGTTGATCAATTGTCTTCTGAATGTTATTAAGTAAGGGACAATTAAGGTCATCTGGGCAATATTCCTTATGTTATTGCTTAGGGTTATTTTTTGCTCTGTTTTTTATTTGAACCCACATTGCTCCCTTAGGCTAGGCTAGGGTTATTCTTTGTGCTTGAAGGTGAAGACATTATTTTCTACTATTTTGCATTTGCCTGAAGAGCTTGTACAATACCTAGTTGACTGCACTCAAAACTATGAGGAGTCCAGGAGCTCAAAGATGTAAATGCATAAGAAATGCCTTTCAAACCCCTAAGCTTCAAAAGGTAACAGCTACGCTTCAAAAGGTAACTTGCTGGGAAAATGCTTATAGCAATGGAATGACATTTTTCAGCTCTGTGAGGTGCTCACTGAAAAGCTACAATGTCATTGCTTGAAGGACTGTAGTTTTTAATGATGGACAATTGCAACTAGTTTGGAGGGCTGAAATTTTGTGAAAATATACACTTATGTAGATTTCCTGGTTGGCCTACTTGTGTACGTACAAACAGGTTTGCTTGGCATACAGGCCAGAGGACTGGTGATAAAGTTGTGACAGTTAGACAAGATATACGATTACTAATGACCACAGTTGGCTTTTGTCAGGTTTAATCAGTTTGCAAAATAGATTAGAGGAGACCTTCAAGATGGTGGAGGAGTAAGGTGTGCAGATAACCTTCTTCCCCACAAATATATCAGAAATAAAACTACATGTGTAACAACTCCTACAGAACACCTACTGAACGCTGGCAGAAGACCTCAGACTTCCCAAAAGCTGTGTGACTGACAGGGTCTTGGGTGCTCCGGCCAGGTGTCAGGCCTGTGCCTCTGAGGTGGGAGAGCCAAGTTCAGGACATTGGACCACCAGAGACCCCCCGGCCCCATGTAATATCAATCGGCAAAAACTCTCCCAGAGATCTCCGTTTCAATGCTTAGACCCAGCTCCACTCAACAACCAGCAAGCTACAGTGCTGGGCACCCTATGCCAAACAGCTAGCAAGACAGGAACACAATACCACCCATTAGCAGAGAGGCTGCCTAAAATAATACTAAGTTCACAGACACCCCAAAACCACCACCGGATGTAGTCCTGCCCACCAGAAAAACAAGATCCAGCCTCATCCACCAGAACTCAGGCACGAGTCCCCTCCACCAGGAAGCCTATACAACCCACTGAACCAACCTTACCCACTGGGAGCAGACACCAAAAACAATAGGAACTACGAACCTGCAGCCTGCAAAAAGGAGACCCCAAACACAGCACATTAAGCAAAATGAGAAGACAGAGAAACAGAGCAGATGAAGGAGCAAGGTAAAAATCCACCAGGCCAAACAAATGAAGAGGAAATAGGCAGTGCACCTGAAAAAGAATTCAAAGTAATGATAATAAAGAGGATCCAAAAACTTGGAAATACAATGGAGAAAATACAAGAAACATTTAACAAAGACCTAGAAGAAATAAAGAGCACTGAAACAATGATGAACAACACAATAAATGAAATTAAAAATTCTCTAGAAGGAATCAATAGCAGAATAACTTAGGCAGAAGAATGGATAAGTGACCTGGAAGATAAAATAGTGGAAATAATTACTGCAGAGTAGAATAAAGAAAAAAGAATGAAAAGAATTGAGGACAGTCTACAGACCTCTGAGACAACATTAAATGCACCAACATTCAAATTATAGGGGTCCCAGAAGAAGAGAAAAAGAAAGGACTGAGAAAATATTTGAAGAGATTATAGTTGAAAACTTCCCTAATATGGGAAAGGAAATAGTCAATCAAGTCCAGGAAACACAGAGTCCCATACAGGATAAATCCAAGGAGAAACACACCAAGACACATATTAATCAAACTATCAAAAATTAAATACAAAGAAAAAATATTAAAAGCAGCAAGGGGAAAACAGCAAATAACATAAGAGGGAATCCCCATAAGGTTAGCAGCTGATCTTTCAGCAGAAGCTCTGGAAGCCAGAAGGGAGTGGCAGGACATATTTAAAGTGATGAAAGGGAAAAACTTACAACCAAGATTACTCTACCCAGCAAGGATCTCATTCAGATTTGATGGAGAAATTAAAACCTTTACAGACAAGCAAAAGCTAAGAGAATTCAGCACCCCAAACCAGCCTTACAACAAATGCTAAAGGAACTTCTCTAGGCAGGAAACAGAAGAGAAGGAAAAGACCTACAATAACAAACCCCAAATAATTAAGAAAATGGTTATAGGAACATAAATATCGATAATTACCTTAAATGTAAATGGATTAAATGCTCCAACCAAAAGACATAGACTGACAGAATGGATAAAAAAACAATACCCGTATATATGCTGTCTACAAGAGACCCACTTCACACCTAGGGACACATACAGACTGAAAGTGAGGGGATGGAAAAAGATATTCCATGCAAATGGAAATCAAAAGAAAACAGGAGTAGCAATTCTCATATCAGACAAAATAGACTTTAAAATAAAGACTATTACAAGGGACCAAGAAGGACACTACATAATGATCAAGGGATCAATCCAAGAAGAAGATATAACAATTGTAAATATTTATGCACCCAACACGGGAGGAGCTCAATACATAAGGCAAATGCTAACAGCCATAAAAGGGGAAATTGACGGTAACACAATCATAGTAGGGGACCCCTTTCACCAAAGGACAGAGCATGCAAAATGAAAATAAATAAGGAAACACAAGCTTTAAATGACACATTAAACAAGATGGACTTAATTGATATTTATAGGACATTCCATCCAAAAACAACAGAATACACTTTCTTCTCAAGTGCTCATGGAACATTCTCCAGGATAGATCATATCTTGGGTCACAAATCAAGCCTTGGTAAATTTAAGAAAATTGAAGTTGTATCAAGTATCTTTTCAGACCACAACACTATGAGACTAGATATCAATTACAGGAAAAAAATCTGTAAAAATACAAACACATGGAGGCTAAACAATACACTACTTATTAACCAAGAGATTACTGAAGAAATCTAAGAGAAAATTAAAAAATACCTAGAAACAAATCACAATGAAAACACGATGACCCAAAACCTATGGGATGCAGCAAAGCAGTTCTAGGAGAGAAGTTTATAGCAATACAATCCTACCTCAAGAAACAAGAAACCTCTCAAATAAACAACCTAACCTTACACGTCAAGCAATTAGAGAAAGAAGAACAAAAAAAACCCCAATGTTAGCAGAAGGAAAGAAGCCATAAAGATCAGATCAGAAATAAATGAAAAAGAAATGAAGGAAAGGATAGCAAAGATCAATAAAACTAAAAGCTGGTTCTTTGAGAAGATAAACAAAATTGATAAACCATTAGCCAGACTCATCAAGAAAAAAGGGAGAAGACTCAAATCAATAGAGTTAGAAATGAAAAAGGAGAAGTAACAGCTGACACTGCAGAAATACAAAGGATCATGAGAGATTACTACAAGAAACTCTGTGCCAATAAAATGGACGACCTGGAAGAAATGGACAAATTCTTAGAAAAGCACAACCTTCCGAGACTGAACCACGAAGAAATAGAAAATATAAACAGACCAATCACAAGCACTGAAACTGAGACTGCGATTAAAAATCTTCCAACAAACAAAAGCCCAGGACCAGATGGCTTCACAGGAGAATTCTATCAAACATTTAGAGAAGAGCGAACACCCATCCTTCTCAAACTCTTCCAAAATATAGCAGAGGGAGGAACACTCCCAAACTCATTCTGTGAGGCCACCATCACCCTGATACCAAAACGAGACAAAGATGTCACAATGAAAGAAAACTACAGGCCAATGTCACTGATAAACATATATGCAAAAATCCTCAAGAAAATCGTAGCAAACAGAATCCAACAGCACACTAAGAGGATCATACACCATGATCAATTGGGGTTTATCCCAGGAATGCAAGGATTCTTCAATATACACAAATCAGTCAATGTGATAAGCCATATTAACAAATAGAAGGAGAAAAACCATATGATCATCTCAATAGATGCAGAGAAAGCTTTTGACGAAATTCAACAATTTATGATAAAAGCCCTCCAGAAGGTAGGCATAGAGGGAACTTACCTCAACATAATAAAGACCATATGTGGCAAACCCACAGCCAACATCGTTCTCAATGGTGAAAAACTGAAACCATTTCCACTAAGATCAGGAAAAAGACAAGGTTGTCCATGCTCACCACTCTTATTCAACATAGTTTTGGAAGTTTTAGCCACAGCAATCAGGGAAGAAAAAGAAATAAAAGGAATCCAAATTGGAAAAGAAGAAGTAAAGCTGTCACTGTTTGCAGATGACATGATACTACATAGAGAATCCTAAAGATGCTACTGGAAAACTACTAGAGCTAATCAACGATTTTGGTAAACTAGCAGGATACAAAGTTAATGCACAGAAATCCCTTGCATTCCTATACACTGATGATGAAAAATCTGAAAGAGAAATTAAGGAAACACTCCCATTTACCATTGCAACAAAAAGAATAAAATACCTAGGAATAAACCTACCTAAGGAGACAAAAGACCTGTATGCAGAAAACTATAAGACACTGATGAAGGAAACATATACCATGTTCTTGGATTGGAAGAATCAACATTGTGAAAATGACTATACTACACAAAGGAATCTACAGATTCAGTGCAATCCCTATCAAACTACCAATGACATTTTTCATAGGCCTAGAACAAAAAATTTCACAATTTGTATGGAAACACAAAAGACTCCGAGTAGCCAAAGCAATTTTGAGAAAGAAAAATGGAGCTAGAGGAATCAGCCTCCTGGACTTCAGACTACACTACAAAGCTACAGTATTCAAGAGAGTATGGTACTGGCACAAAAACAGAAGTATAGATCAATGGAACAAGAAAGAAAGCCCAGAGATAAACCCATGCACATATGGTCACCTTATCTTTGATAAAGGAGGCTATGATATACAATGGAGAAAAGACAGCCTCTTCAATAAGTGTTGCTGGGAAAACTGGACAGCTACATGTAAAAGAATGAAATTAGAACACTCCCTAACACCATACTCAAAAATAAACTCAAAATGGATTAAAGACCTAAATGTAAGTCCAGACACTATCAAACTCTTAGAGGAAAACATATGCAGAACACTCTATGACATAAATCACAGCAAGTTCCTTTTTGACCCACCTCCTAGAGTAATGGAAATAAAAACAAAAATAAACAAATGGGAACTAGTGAAACTTCAAAGCTTTTGCACAGCAAAGGAAACCATAAACAAGATGAAAAGACAGCCCTCAGAATGGGAGAAAATATTTGCAAAGGAAGCAACTGACAAAGAACTAACCTCCAAAATTTACAAGCCTCTCATGCAACTCTATACCAAAAAAAAAAAACAACCCAATCCAAAAATGGGCAGAAGACCTAAATAGACATTTCTCCAAAGAAGATATACAGATTGCCAACAAACACATGAAAGAATGCTCAACATCATTAATCATTAGAGAAGTGCAAATCAAAACTATAGTGAAGTATCACCTCATACCATTCAGAATGGCCATTATCAAAAAATCTACAAACAGTAAATGCTAGAGAGGGTGTGGAGAAAAGAGAACCCTCTTTCACTGTTGGTGGGAATGTAAATTGATACAGCCACTGTGGAGAACCATATGGAGGTTCCTTAAGAAACTAAAAATAGAACTACCATACGACCCAGCAATCCCACTACTGGGCATATTCCCTGAGAAAACCATAATTCAAAAAGAGTCAGGTACAACAATTTTCATTGTAGCTCTATTTACAATAGCCAGGACATGGAAGTGTCCATCGAAAGTTGAATGGATGAAGAAGATGTGGCACATACATACAATGGAATATTACTCAGCCATAAAAAGAAATGAAATTGAGTTATTTGTAGTGAGGTGGATGGACCTAGAGTCTGTCTTACAGAGTGAAGTAAGTCAGAATGAGAAAAACAAATATCGTATGCTAACACGTATATATGGAATGTAAAAAAAAAAGAAAATCGTTCTGAAGAACCTAGGGGCAGGACAGGAATAAAGAAGCAGACATAGAGAATGGACTTGAAGACACGGGGAGGGGGAAGGGTAAGCCGGGACGAAGTGAGAGAGTGGCATGAACTTTTATATACTACCAAATGTAATATAGATAACTAGTGGGAAGAAGCCACATAGCCCAGGGAGATCAGTTCGGTGCTTTGTGACCCCTAGAGGGGTTGGATAGGGAGGGTGGGAGGGAGATGCAAGAGGGAGGAGATATGGGGAGATATGTATATGTATAGCTGATTTACTTTGTTATAAAGCAGAAACTAACACACCATTGTAAAGCAATTATACTCCAATAAGTATGTTAAAAAGGAAAAAGAAAAATAAATTAGAGGTGCTTTGAAAATCTTATGACATATAATTTCTTGTATAGAAGCCAATTAATTTTTATTGTTTAAAGAACAGAATTAAATGATAGCCAATCAAATACAGAATTTAAATATCATTATATGTTAAAAAACACAACCATACACATATACACAAACAGATAGCATTCATGTGTATATGTTTATTATGTAGTGTTTAAATGATCTCTAGGGAGCCAAAGCCTGTTCTACATGTGTCAACAAGTTGAGAAGCCTAACTCGATTGGTAGTCTATTTGTAAATTTGAAAAATGGGTTTAGAAGGATGTGATGGTGGGAAGAAAAATGAATTGCCTGACCTTAGTGTGTAAGAACATCTTGCTATATTATTTAATTAGATTAGAGATGTTGAAGGCTTTGAGACAGAATTTAGTTAGGGGAAGCAAGTCTTGTTTTCCTGAATAGGAAATTTTAGAGACAGCATGTGTTATGACTGTGTTAATAAAAGTGTCATATTAAGTACTGTAGGCTTTCTTGCATCACTGAGATTCAAGGAAAAATTCTGTAACTAGTGAGTCAGAAAGCTTGGCTTTTACTAAAAAAAGATTAAATAAGAGGGAGAAGACAGCCAGCTAATTAGTTGGCTGGACTTACATGGACATTATGTTGAAAGGCCATGATAGGAAACCTGAACTGCATGGTCAGACCTTAAAACTGTTTTGATCTAAAACTAATTTCCTAGAGTGAATAGTAAGAAATTGCTTTCTTGTAACAATTTCAAAAGGAATGAAGTAAAGAAGTGGGTTCATCAAATGAAGGGCAAATGGTCTGATTTTAAAAAAAAAGCCACACACACACAAGGCATTAGTCCCTCCATAGAGGTTAGGAGAGGTTAAGGGAAGAGAATAAGAAAGAAAAACATTAGTGATCTTCATTTTTACTTTTCAATATTTATTTTTAAATTACCCCAGAAAAATTGTTATCTTTATTCAGCTTTAAATGGATTAAATTGATATTTAGTGGTATATGAGCTATTTTAAAAACATTATAGAATAATCACCAATGAAGACATAGTTTGGAGACTTCTGTTTGTTCATGAGGCATTTTCTTCCTAATAAAAAATGTTGGTGCTTCTTTGGTCCATTCAAGAAGCTCTGATATGATTGCACCATCCAACCTAAGATTTAAAAAATGCCTTTTAACTGTGTATCTATTGAACAACATAAGGGAACTCAAAAGAGTTAGAATGTCAAGACTTATTTGCAGTGATAACTATCATTACTATTTATTTAAAATTTTGTTGTTGTTGTTGGACCATTTTTAAAGTCTTTATTGAATTTGTTACAATATTGCTTCTGTTTTAAGTTTTGTTTTTTTGGCAGCCAGGCACTTGGGATCTTAGCTCCCCGACCAGGGATTGAACCCACACCCCCTGCTTTGGAAGGCAAGTCTTAACCACTGGACCGCCAGGGAAGTCCCCTATCATTACTATTTAGAGCCTTTGTTGAGAAGATGAAGCTGCCATCCTTTTCTTGAGAGAAAATTGACTTAGTTTAAGTGTCCTCTGAATATTCTGTAGAGCCTCCTGTTTCTGTCCTATTTCCTAACTCTGTTCCCTGCAGTGGTGACAGTTGTATTGAAATTCAGTGCCCAGGATTTCAATTGCTGTATCCAGATTCTTGAACAGTCTCTTAATTGCCTGCTCTGCTTGAGTACTTTGCCGAGATACAGGAGGGCAGCATCAGTCTGAGAGAGGATGTTTTTTCATGGATTTGGCTTTAGCTTGTCCAGGCTCATGAGCTCTTAGACTTGTTTCTTTTGTGACTGCTTTCCCCAGGAGGCCTCCACGCAACATAGTCATGAAAGTATCAAGAAGTACCAGAGTAAAGATAAGATTTCCTCATAAGAATGACTTTTTTTCTGAAAATAGATACTAGTCTGTGTGAGATATTATTTAAGAATCTTATTAAAAGTAAAAGGTTGTATAAACCCACTTCCTTTTAATAGGTGGTACCTTTCTACTAAATCTGAAATTAAAATTTACAGCTCAGAATGTTCTAAATTTGGAAGATAAATATGAAAGATACTAGGTATAGAAGATACTTTTATTATTCTTCCCTCGGACAAAATTTCTCACCTTTAAAAGACATTTTAAATTACATAGTTTAAAATATTAATGAAGTAATGTATGAAGACATATTAAATCATCTTTCTAATATGTGAGTTTGAATGGTGAGAAGGAAACAAGATGATGTCCATATGCTAAGGAGCTCTAGCTGCTAAGTATTTACTGTTAGCGAAACTGGGGTGGGCTTCCATGGTGGCGCAGTGGTTGGGAGTCCGCCTGCCGATGCAGGGGACACGGGTTCGTGCCCCGGTCTGGGAAGATCCCACATGCTGCGGAGCGGCTGGGCCCGTGAACCATGGCCACTGGGCCTGCGGGTCCGGAGCCTGTGCTCCACAGCGGGAGAGGCCACAGCGGTGAGCGGCCCGCGTACCACAAAAAAAAAAAAAAAAACAACCTGGGGTATATGGTAATTGTTACTGTGGGTGTTAGAGACTTAGTCAAAAGACCTACTATAAGAACCCTGATTCTGGTCTCAGGCTGCAGGGAAGCAGAGGGCTTGGAGAACTTGACTTTCATCTGGCCTGCATTCCATGCTGAGGTAGATGGCTCCTTCTTCAGATAGATTTGAAAATCTCTTAGCCTGAAGAAAACAGTTTCTACCTCCATTCAGGCCAGACACTCTAGTCAGCATTTAACAAAAAGATCCTCATTTTGTGAGCATCTGACAAAAGCCTCTATTAGTATAATTCATCTGGCTCTGACTGATCCTTCTAAATTTGCTTTAAACACATTTCATTGAATCTAAGACACCAGTGGTTCTAAGATTATGCATTATTTAATGTATATAATAGAAAAAAAGATGGCAATGCTAAGACCCAAGGATCCTAAGACCCTAAAATGCATCTCTATTTCAGAGATGTGCATCTTAGAATAGAGAAAAAACACAGTATTGCTGCTCTCCTCCTCTGCACCTGAATCCAAGTCTTTCCGAGTTGGGGAGGCCTAAACCTCAGTGAAGCCTCCGTGAGTTATAAACTTGTTATGAATGTAGCCGTTCTGGAAAGGTAGAATTTCTAGAATGTTTAACAGAAAACAAGGTTTCAGGCAGCGTAGTGGGTTCTGAGTAGCATATGCATATGTGGATTTAAGGGAGAAATATTTCATTGCTTGAATTTTTCAAACTGAATGTATTGTCTTGTGCTTTACACTAGACATTTTAGAGATCTTAATCTCTCTCCCCATGTTAGCCTGTAGGAATTAGGTAACACAGGAGGTTGTAATGTAATGGGAACCTCAGCTTCCCATGTGGGGGCAGATCGTGGCAATGTTTTGCCCCTTGGATACTTTGTTTGATAATAAAAATTGTCCTTTTTGGTAAGATATAATTGATCTTACCAATTCTTTCCTTAGCCCCTCTCTAAGAGTTCTTCATGGGAGAGAGTACCTAGTTTCCTAGGTTTCTGACTTGGCATCTACACGGGGCTGCAGTCTTCCTTGATGACGTCTTTTGTTTCTGAACAGTTGATATAAAGCTGCTTCCTCCCTCCTGACCAATATCATTCATTCATTTAACAATTATGTTTGGGGTGCCTTCTATGTTCTAGGCGCTGTTATATTATGGAACATAACACATAGGACATTACTACTGTGAGTAACAGGAATTGAGTGTATTTGAGCAAGGACATGAAGAAACTGTCAGAGTGAGCCATGTGGGTATCTGATGGAAGAGTGTCCCTAGGAGGGAATAGCAAAGGCATAGGCCTTGCAGCAGGGACATGCTTGGCCTGCTTGAGGAACAAACCAGTGAGGAATAGCTGGTGTGGCTGGAGTAGAGTGAACAGGAGGAGAGTGGTAGGAGATAATAGCAGAGAGCTTGAGAAGAGGGTAGGCCAGCATAAAAGACTTTGGTATTTACTTTTAGTGAGATGGAAAGGCACTGAAGGAATTTGTACAAAGGAGTAACATACTCTCACCTTATTTTAAAGGGATCTCTTAATCCTATGTGGAGAAAAATACCTGTAGCATGGAAGCATAGAAGCAATGAGACCAGTCAGAAGGCTAGTGCAATAATCAAAGAGAGAGGACCTTCGTGGCTTGTGCTAGGGTTCTGGTGGTAGAGGTGGTAAGAGGTGGCCCGGTCCAGGACATGTTTTTGTAGGGAAAGCTGCGAGGTTTAGATTGACTAAGGGATGGGGAATGGAGAAGGATGACTCAAAGAGTTTTGGCCTGAGCAGCCTGAATAATGAAGTTGCCATTGACTGAGAGGGGGAAGCAGTGTAGGGAGAGCAGTTTGAGGGGGTAATTAGGAGTTCAGTTTTGGACATGTTAAATTTGAGATGCTTATTAGATATTCAAGTGAAGCTTTCTGCTGTGTAATGCTGTATGAAAATCTTGCAGAATGGCTAACATAGAAAGTGAGGTTTATTGCTTTAATTAAGCTTCCATATGTCATATTCCACATGTTTAGGAGTGAAGGAGGATTAACTTGACGTTAGATACTTCCCACTGTGTAAACAGGTGATGTGTAAACATCACCCTGGTGATGGCTTTATGAACTGGAATAGGTCATGAATACGGATTATACAAATCTTTTATTTCATTTTGTTGTCCATGGTATCAGTTTCCATGAAACACACCCACATAATAATTATACATTACTTCCAGTTAGTAGTAGTTGCTTGTATGTCTAATCTTGTTAGCACTCTTTTCTAGTATTGCCACTCTTTTCTTTATCGATTATTCTAAATTATGACGAGTTGTTATTTAATCCTTTTTAGGTATTTGGTGTCTTTAAATCTTGTTCTACATTTAAATATGTGAAGGCATGTTAACGATTTGTTCATCATTTTAATGTTACTTGAATTGCTCTATTAAAAAAATAGAATGTTTGGATCATATGCTGTGATCTGACCCTCCATTATCCAGGCCCAAAGAAAGTCTTGGACCATTCAGCTGTTTCCCCACAACATACTTAGTGACACAATCCAACTTGTATATATAGTACCAAGGGGACAATAGGTGACTAGTAAAAGCCTTTTAGGAAAAGCAAATATTCTTCAGCAGACATAAAAATAATGAAACATTACCTTTATAATCAGGTAAAAATTTGGGCAAAAATGTTAGACCTCATTCACATTTATGACTGTTCAATACAAGGATGAGCAAGGAGAAATTTTATTAGTGACATAGAAAATTTTAAAGCCCTAACTTTGTATTCGGTAGAAGTTCCAGCTAGGGCTCAAGCTGTGTCCACCAATGAGCCTGAATATGTCTGGAAAACAGAGAGTAGGTCCACCATGCACCTGGGGAACGAAGGCTGACATGCCTGACTCAGTAACAGGCTTTGTGGTATGAGGAAAAGTGTGATTCTAGGAATGAAAGGGTAGTTTTATCCAGATATATTATTTTTCTCAGACCTCTTTCAGTTTATACTTGGGTTCGATGACAAAGGCCACTTTCAATTTATACTTGCAGGGGCAGCTGCAAGTAAAAGTCAAGAGTGCATCAGAAAAATCTTGTAAATCAATCGTGTGCAAGTTCATCTAATCCTTGCAGCAATCCTGTGAAGTAGGTACTATTACTACCCCCCATTTTACAGAGTTTTTAAAAGTTCCAAAGGTATAAAACGTCTCCTACAATGCTATTTCAATATCAGGGTAGATCCTTGAGGTTATGGCAGCCATTATCAAGATCACATTTTTTTTTACTTAGAATCTTAAATTTCATAGAACAACTATTGCCAGATATTGGGAACTGGTAGGTCTATTTGTATTTATTTATTTATTTTGGGGTCTATCCTTACTTTCCACAAAGAACTTAATTAAACCTTGCTTTTGATATTGATAAACTGAGAAACTCAAGGTTATTAGGAGTCAAGGAAGAGATGACAACAATGGTATGACAGATACAATATTTCTTCAGAATACCTCTGCAATATAGTTTGCAGAGAGAGAAAGTGAAATCAAACATTTCAGGCTTTGGAACTTCCATCCCATCAGGGGAAAATGGCTAATGTGAAGGAGTAATTGTGGAAGAGAATAGGTCCTAGCACGCTCTGATGGCTTCTGCTGAGTCCTGAAGTGGAATTTTTGGAGTCGGTTAGAACTCCTGAACCCAGCATAGGGGTTTGGGTGTGGGAAAGAATACTCTATGGAGCTAAATATGTTAAATACAGGTCAAAGGTTTTTTTAATTGCAGTTTGCTCTGTATACCTTTGCCGAACATAAGAGATAATAGAAGCTACTGTGTTCATCTCTACTTCATGTCTGCTGCTCTTTTATTCATTTGTTCTGTATTGGACCTGTAGATTTACTCAGTTCTGTTACTCTCTTGCCCTTTTGCTTGCAGCTGCAATAGCAGCATCTGCATCTCTTGTACTAAAGCCTCACCGACTACACTTGTGGAGGCTCTGGCTCCTTACACACCCAGGCCCAGATGAAGCACTGAACCAAGGGCCTGAGATCTGGCTTCTCCAGCATCTGACTGGAGGCACCGGGCAAGGATCAACACTCTGGAATGAGTTTTGACCAATGAGATACAAGAGATGGAAAACTGGCAGATAAATTTCTTTCCCTTCCTCTATCTGAAGGACTTTTCCAAGGCACAGTGATTCTATGGAGGCTATCTGGACAAGTCCTTCATGATAAGAAACTGACCTTTATTTTCTTTAAAGCTATGGCCAACTCAGTAATTCATCCCTTGCATTTGTTTTGCTGTTTCACTTCCTTTTCTTCCACATATTCTGGATTGAATGACCCCATAAAATATTAGTAGATAAGCTTTAACTCATGGTTTGTTTTCTGGGAAACTCAGGTTAAGTTTCATTCATTCATTCAGCAAATATTTATTGAATGAACATTTTCTTAGGTGAATATTATCATTAGGTGTTTACTGTGTGCCAGGCAGTATTTAATGTGCTTAGGATGCACCCATGACAAAAGTAGACAAAAATCCTTGCTTTTGCAGAGTTGCTTTCTACTGGAGAGAAGAAATCAATAGTAAACACAGTAAGCATGTAGATTTTAGCATATGATAGAAAGTGATAAGAAGGAACTAGCTTCACTTTCTAGTTTTTCTTCTCTCAATCTTTTCCTCTGCCCTACATTCCGTCTTCTACACCGCTGCCAATAATGTTTGCAAAATATAAACTTGAAGTCTCCTCTCTCACCATTTCCTTTCTTTTCCTTTACACTCCAGCAATGTTGAATTACCTGTAGTTCCCTCTCCCACTGAGGCAACCCTCATTACTGTTTTTCATGTCTATGCCTTTGTTTAGTCTGTGGCTTGGACTGGAATGCCCTCCACGTTTTCTTTATCGACATAGCTGATCTGAGATTCAGCTTAAAATCATCTTTTCAGGAAATCTTACCTGACCTCTTCCCTCTGCTTTTCCCAAGCTATTTAGGGGTCATTCTGAGCTTCTGTTATTCCTTTCTAAATGTCTCTGTCATTACACACCCATATTATTTTCTAAGTGTAATTATTTCTGTGTGTCTTCCATTACTCTGAGAGTTCATTGAGGACAGAGACTGTGCCATGCTTACTGCTGTGCTTCTGACACTTAGCATAGTGCTCAGTAATTTTGTTGTAAATAAATAACTAAACTAAAATACATAGAAATCAGGTTCAAGGATTGTGAGGCATAGACATCTCACAATTAAGGTCCCGCTGGAAGGGCTAGAGAAGGAGGATATTTGGAGACATGAAGTAAGTAACATCAAAGAGAAACAGGAGTAGGTTTGGGGTTGGTTCCGTGAATAGTTGGCTTCAATTTCTAGGCTCTGAACAAGACCTTGTGTAGATTAATTGCCAAAAAGGGCCCCAACTCTCTACCCCCTTATCCTGTTACAATGCTTGCATCTCTTCCGTTCAGTGAGTGGTGTCTTTTTCCTCACCTCTTGAATCTAGGCTGTACTTTTGACTTGCTTTGGCTAAAAGAATTCAGTGGAAGTGACTGTTTTGAGCCCAAACCACAAGAGGCTTTGCCTCTTTTAGACTTTTTCTTCTGTCATGAGAGCAAGCCTGGGATGGCTTGTGGCAGTGGAGGTGGGGCCAGGTCATCCCAGCTCTGACCAGTCCCCAGCTGACCCACCAGCTGATTAAAGAAGCACGAGCAAGCCCAGTCAAGATCAGCTGGACCTGTTCAGACTAGCAGAAGTACCCACCTGACCCACTGACTCATGAAGCAATAATAAATGGCTGCTATTTAAAGCTACCAGACAGTATAATCAAGACAGTATGGTACGGGCACAAAAACAGAAATATAGATCAATGGAACAGGATAGAAAGCCCAGAGATAAACCCACGCACCTTTGGTCACCTAATCTATGACAATGGAGGCAAGGATATACAATGGAGAAAAGAGAACCTCTTCAATAAGTGGTGCTGGGAAAACTGGACAGCTACATGTAAAAGAATGAAATTAGAACACTCCCCAACACCATACACAAAAATAAACTCAAAATGGATTAAAGACCTAAATGTAAGACCAGACACTGTAAAACTCTTAGGAGAAAACATAGGAAAAAAACTCTTTGACATAAATCACAGCAAGATCTTTTTTGACCCACCTCCTAGAGTAATGAAAATTTAAAAAAATAAACAAATGGGACCTAATTAAACTTAAAAGCTTTTGCACAGCAAAAGAATTTTTGCTTCTAGTCATGAAATGTACGTTTTATTCTTACTCTAATTTTCACCTTCTTTCTAACAGAGGCAATCTAAAGTCCTGTCAAAACTAAAAATCCACTTCCTTATTCTGTCTTCTTCACAAGGCTATGTCTTAAAGGGCTTTGGTTCTTCAACAGCCTTCTCTATGTTATGTCTTACTATTTGGTTTCTGGAAGTGATCAGATTTTCCAATTTTTCAAGGCTCCAAATTGTTGACTATTTCCTTGCAAGTCAGCAAATCCTCTCCTAGGCTTATCTATTTCTTGTAATAGTTAGCTGCCCTCATATAATTGTAGCCAACACACTGCTTCTTTATTCTAACTACTTTCCATTATGTATAAGGCTCATTGTTTTTAACCTCTGATATCAGTGGCCTCACCACTCAACATCTAACTGCTCAGCTAATGACGTATATTTAAGGATTTGTCAAGGCAATGGCTCATTTCAAAGTACCAATTACTGTATTAGTCAGAGTAAGCTAATTGTTGCCAAATAAATCACTGTGAAAATCTCACATTGTTTAACGTGCTTATTTTATTTTTATTAACGTGCTTATTTTTTACTCACATATCAGTCTAATTGGATGTTTGGTGGTAAGCTTCCTTGTGGTAATGGAAGAGCTCAGCTTCTTACTCTTCTTACTTCTGTGACACTGCCATCTTCAATATGTGGCATGTGTAGAATGGGAAAAGAATATGGAAGATTGCATGTGGCCAATGGATCATTTTTATCCACAATACCTCTATATTATAAAAGGTCTAAAATTATAAATATTGAGTGTTTCTCTCTGGGGGGTATCTTTATGAGTATTTTAAATTTTCTTTCTTTTTTGCTTCTTTAATTGTTCCAAGATTCTTGGAGGAAAGATTATGTCCCTTTTGTATCAAGGAAAAATTATAATTGGGGAACTTGCCTCAGAAATAAAGGAGTAAATTTTATCCTGTGAGCTAAGTGTCAAATACTAAACTGGTTAGAAAGGTACATTTGGAAAAAGCTTTTGCCTACTTGGATACTTTAGGTAAAAAGTTGTTCATGTAGTTCTTCACTACTGCAGACATTACCTCATTGATTTCAGACTTCAAAAAGGGACACTGGAAAGTATTAACAGTATTAATGCCTTTTGTTTTCGGCCTTGTGTGCCTTTGTAGATCACATACTTAACTACTTATCTGCCAGGTACATTCTTGAATCCTTTGTTTCTACATTTTTTAGAGGAACTTCCCCCTTCAGTAAGAGAATTACTTAATGCCCATTGTAAGCTTATTACAGTGAGGGTTAAAGTAGAAACTTAGGATGTGTGTCTTCTCCTGAAGTCCCCCACAAAATGAATGCTGTTATATGTGGGGTGTGAAGAAGGAAAGCACCAAGTGTGAAAATTATAATGAGCAAATTGGCATTTAAATGGAAAGTTACAGGTGTGGAAGAATTCTTCTGTTTTAGGATTTTAAAACATGTGTCCTTGATTCCCCTTTTTCACTTGGCCTTACATCTTTCGAAAATTTTATTTTTGCAGTCAACATGCAAAAATGTGTAACCACATTCAGTGACATCATGAGTTAGTTTACACTTTGGCAGGTATCAAGCAAATTTTGTTGTTCTTGGTATTGATCAGGGTGGACCTGCAGTTCCTCTCTAGGAATATATTGTCCTTTGTGACTTGTTTCTTATCACAGAGTGTAGCAGAAGCAGGAAATGATCTGAGGTATTTATTATGTTTTGTGTAGTAATGTGGGAGGATGTGAGAGACCTTGAAAGTATGATTGGAGTTGCCCCCAATTTCTTGTTTCATTTCTTCTGAGGGAGCTAGCAGTGCTTGTCCTGTTATATTGAAGGGACCAGAAGGACCCAGATCTAAACTCAGAAAAGAAAAGCCAGCTACAAGGAATGGGAGGAAGTCTCAAAGGAAAAAATCTCCAGGATGGTGGACATATTATACTTAATAAATATTTTTTGTTTCATATACTTATTAAAAGTGTTTAGTAGGGGATTTTGCATATATATGGATTTCAAGTAGAGATGGATGCATACTCTTTATAATGTCAATTATATCTGAATACAAATAAGGATGAGACTATTAAGATAAAGTAACAAATATGGGAAAAAATCATGAGTAGTTCCATAGTAAGGTATCTGGTTGTAAAATTAATTTAGCTATTTGCTGGTTGAATCAAGCCTCTTGTATTTGCAGTTACATGTAGTATAAATTTCTCTTCATGAGACTGGAAACATTTGACAGGTAACTCTGGTCCTGACAGCAGTTTTACAATGGGATGCTCATCTATTAAGAATATAATGCTGCAGAGTACGACTTGAACACTGACTGTTTCAGCTAGCTGCACAGATATCTATTTCATAGCTTTATAGCTTTTTTCTTGAGCAATAAAAAATGTTTTCAATGCATACATTATATGTTTCTCTTTGATTTGTATTACTGAAGCCTATGAATCAGTAGTTCTAAACTTGTTTTTAGATCAAGAACCTTTTGAGAATCTGATGAAAGTTATGCAGTTCCTCTCTAGGAATATATGTAAATTTTTATAGCAAATTTCTTACAGACTATTCCCAGGAGCCCCTTTCAGACTTTAAATTAGGAAACTCTACTCTCGATGCATGATTTTTCATGCTGATTTTGAAAGGTCTGGGGAAAACTACAGCCTTCAGTGTTGCCCCTCCTCACCCATGGCATTCCTTGTTCCTCTCTTAGTGCTGTCTACAGCAAACAATGTGGAGGTGGAAGGGAAGTATTTAATTTGAGGCTGCATTTCTCTCTGGAATGAGAATAGAAAATCATTTACTTATTTATCCATCTGTTAAACAAACATTTAGTGGGTAGCTATTATACAAAAAAACACTTTTGTTGGCACTGGGAGACATGTGATATATAAGATAAGCAAACCACAAGAAGAAGCCCAGAAGTATTATCCATACTATTAGTTTATTTAAAAACCAGAGATTCCTAGTGTTATAAAGGTGGAATTATATTAGGTACATTTACTTATACTGATGGTATGTTGTATGCAGAAATGCTTCATAAATTTTAGAATGTCCTTCAAATATTTTAATTGTTATCTTGATGCTGGGAAACTGAAGCCAATGAAGATCATAGTGAGTAAAGGAGCTGAGAGATTTTCATATACGAAATAGGATTTACGAACTCACAGGGACCCCAAAACAAACCTGAGCTAAGGCAGAAAAAGAAATTGATTATGGAATTGTTAACTACAAGACTTAAAAAATACTTTCTGAATGAGAGTATAAATTAATATTTAGCAGACATCTTGTTCAAATATAAAGCTTAAGAAAGCCAGTTATAGAAATATAGTTGAAAAATGCAGTTTAGCTGCAGAATATAGGTGGGTCTATACTCTTTTATTTCATAAAAATAATCATCCAGGGAAAAATAGGTCAAAACTTCCAGAAAATTTCACACATGGCAAAATGTGTTATGGTAGATTTTCTTAGTGTTAAAACCCTAATCTTGAGAGCCACCAGGAAACCAACAGAAAGAACACTCAAATTAATTATAGGAAATATGCATTACTATATGATGTTTCCTTGGGCTGCCATAACAAATTACCATAAACTTGTTGATTTAAAACAACAGAAATTTATTCTTTCACAGTTCTGGAAGCTAGAAACCCAAAATCAAGATGTTGGCAAAGCCGTGCTCCCTCCAAGGGCTCTGGGGGCGAATTCTTACTTGCCTCTTCCTAGCTTTTGGTGTCTCCTAGCAATTGTTGGTGGTCCTAGTCTTCTAGCTGCATCACTTCAGTCTTTGCTTCCATCTTCACATAGCCTTCTTCTTTGTGTCTCTCTGTGTCTTCTCCTTTTCTGTTTTTTTAATCAGAGACCCACAGTAATCTGGGATGATTTCATCTTAAGATCCTACTTTAATTGTATCTGCAAAGATCCTTATTCCAAATAAGGTCACATTCTGAGGTTCCATGTGGACATAATTTTTGGGGAGCACTATTCAACTCATTATGCTATACCACTGATAAACAAACAAAAACATTTTTATACTGATTGTCTGACTTCTGGAAAGAGAGGACAAATATTTTATTATTTTGAAACTCAGAAGTTATTCCTACAAATTGGCCCACCTGAGGAGTATGTGAAGGTGAAATGACACACGTTTCTATCCTGCAAAAGTTTCACAGTCTTGTCATATAAATTCATGCATATAATTCATGCACAAAGGCAAGGGCTATCTGGATAGATTTTGGCACTGATAAAATGTGTGCTTATGATTACTGCAATGGAACTTTCCAGTTGAACTCTACTGTGCTGTAAATAAAGAGCTTATCTAAATCCATTTATGTTATTAAGAATATCATGTGGCAATAGTGATTGAATCTTCAAAGCAATATTTAAGACTTGCTTTACTATAAAATATGAATCCTTTTTTGTTTAGGTGGGCTAAATAGTATGATCAAGATATTATTATATTGCAGTGACAGAAACCCAAATAAACTAGTTTTAACATGAGATTTTATTGAATCGTGCATGTAACCAAGAATTCCAAGAGGGTAATATTGTCTTTAAGAACACTGTGGATTCAAAGAATGATATTTTTTCTTGGTCTGTCTCTCTGGCCCATCTCTTCTCCATTACTTGTTTCTGTTTCTATTGGTGTGTTGGCTTCCTACAATAGACCGGCTTTCTCCATGTGGTGAGGGAAATGATGACATAGCCACAGAGAGCTTCAAAATTGTGTCATTCCAGTTTAGTGACCCATGACTGAGAAAAGAGATGGCGCCCATTTATACAGTTTCACAGAATAATTCTGATTGGCCTGGGTTATGTCACCTTCTAATTTTCAGGTCAGTTATGTGGTCAAGAGAGCCTAGTCTACTTTGTTAGACTAAGCTTACAACATCTATTACTATGGATGAGGGTCGTCTTAGTCAGTTTGGGCTTCTCTAACAAAGTACCATAGACTGGTGGCTTATAAACAACAGAAACATTTCTCACAGTTCTGGATCCTGCAAGTCAACGATCAGGGTGCCAGTATGGACAAGTTCTGGTGAGGGCCCTCTTCTGAGTTGCAGATTGCTAACTTCTCTATTTTCACATGGTAAAGAGCAGAGAGTGGAAGCAAGCTCTCTGTTGACTCTCATAAAACCATTAATCCCATTCATGGGGGCTCCACCCTCATGGTCATATCCAATCCTAACTAGCACCCAAGGGCCCCACCTTCTAATACAATCACATTGAGGGATAGGGCTTCAACATATGAATTTTGGTGGGATACAAACATTTGCTCCATAAGAAGAGTTTAGTGAAATGTCATGGCTGGAAATATATAGGCCTAGAATAGAGTAAAATTAAGTCAGCCATATAGAGATTCAACGTATGAAAGTGTCAGCTTCTCACTAATAACATTAAACATTTTCTATGTTGAACTTTGTGAAGATTCTCAACTACTGATAATGAACTTTCCAAATGCATGTCTAAATAGCTTGGCTATTTTTTTTTTTTTATTTTGAGAGACCCTGAGCTAAAATCAGTAAGCTTCCTCTAGCTTAGACATGACTTTGGAAGTCTTCCTTTGAAAACATTTAAAAAATAACTGTTAAGAGTGGATTAACTATGACATTTGGAAATGTCAGAGGTAGTTTTGGCTATGGCAATACTGGCCAAAGCATCTCACCTTTACAAAATATAATATTGAGGGCCTGGGTGCTCACAACATTGCTAGACATCTTCTCTTTGTCTGTCCTGTTTCAGCAAATAGGTTTTAACACTGAAGCAGTCCACTCCTTACGAAGCAATTATCATTAGAAAATGTCACTGCATAAATTGTAGGATAGAAAAGGCAAAGAGATCTGATTAGTGGCTGACTCAGAAGAGGAGAGCTCATCCTAGTAAAGCAGAGTGCCAGGAATCAAGAACTCATATCCTGTTTTTCGTTTCTGTTGAACTAACCTTGTTAGAGGGACAGATTTGAACAATGGAATGATTGGTAGGGTTTTCCGAAATTCTCTTCCTACTCAATAGGAAGAGAAACACTTATAAAATTTGTTTAAAAATAATTATAACTGGTATGTTTTGTTTTATGCAATTGATGCATTCTGGAACATAGATATGGATTGAATGAACTAGTTACTAATATTTATTGACTACTTCTAAAGACCAGGTTCTGTGCCAAGTTCTTTATAAATCTATTATTATAATCACTCATAGAATGATTATATGTAATGATTTATATATATATATATGTGTATATATATATAATTCTCATTGTACAAATGTGGAACTCTGAGGCAAGTTTTGTAAGTTTTCCAAACTGACCCTGATAAAGTGGAAATGAGATTCATACCCAGGTTTATTTGACTCTGTTATATATTAGGCAAGCTTGCTAAATTTTACATATCTGTATATTGGATTCTTTTGTAAAGAAAGGAATGTCATTATTCATGTGCAGGTTTGATACTCAAAATTAAATTGCATTTAAACCAATTGTTGATATAGATCATACTTGTAAATTTTGCCTCTAAATATAATCCAAGAGATGCAGTGATAGTTGGTTGTTGGCTTCTTCCTCTTTTTTCAAGGTCAACAGTTTTTTGACCCAAGCCTGCACACTTAAATAAGATGGAAGATGAGTTTTGAATGCTGCTCTAGAGAGGTATTAAAATTCCACTGGAGGTAGGGTGAGCAGATCTAGCAAATAAAAATATAATTACATTTGAACTGTTGTTTATCTGAAATTCAAATTTAGTTATATATCTTTTATCTGGAAACACTAATTTGAGTTCCTCCAACTTGAATATCTTTGCTTATGTTCTGCTTGAATTCCTCTTTTTTTTTTTTTAATGTACAATTGACCATTTTATTTATTATTTATTTTTGGTTGCATTGGGTCTTCTTTGCTGTGTGTGGGCTTTCTCTAGTTGCATTGAGTGGGGGCTACTCTTCAATGCGGTGCGCGGGCTTCTCATCACAGTGGCTTCTATTGTTGCGGAGCACGGGCTCTAGAGTGCAGGCTCAGTAGTTGTGGCACACAGGCTTAGTTGCTCCACAGCATGTGGGATCTTCCCGGACCAGGGATCGAACCCACATCCCCTGCATTGTCAGGCGGATTTTTAACCACTGCAACACCAGGGGAGTCCCTTGAATTCCTCTTTGAGATTTTAATCCTCAGTAGTTTAAATTCATCATCAGTCAACATCTACCAACCTAATTTCTTACTTAAAGCTTTATTTTCTGGCTTGGACTCTGAATCAAAAATTCCCATGTAAGGCATGTAGTGTTTTATTGCACTTTGGCTATTATCCACTGAAATCTAAAGCAAAAGAAGGAAGACAAAACAGGAAAGAATAAGGCAAATTGAAAGGAATAAAGTCAAGAGCTTCTTACTAGAATAAGTAGCTTGTTGGAGAAAATGGGATTAGGTACTAGGACTAGCAGATGAAGAGCAGGTGGTTGAGAAGCCTGGCTGCTCTTGAAAAACTGAGAGGTAGATGATACAGAAGATGAGCTGGTCATGTACAATAGCCGAGTGATTCTCCTGGGCCAGAGGTTTGGATAGCCAGAGATAGATGTGAGAGGTCAGGACTTTCAGGAGCTGCTTTATCCAGGAATGGCCCTCTTAGTTTTAAAGGTACAACAACCCCTAGGAAGATGCAGCGTTCTGCTAGAATACTGTATCAACAATTTAG
This sequence comes from Pseudorca crassidens, assembly GCF_039906515.1. Classification (NCBI taxonomy): domain Eukaryota; kingdom Metazoa; phylum Chordata; class Mammalia; order Artiodactyla; family Delphinidae; genus Pseudorca; species Pseudorca crassidens. The sequence continues at coordinate 35,541,599 of NC_090299.1, read as the reverse complement.
AGAAAAGCTCTTCACTCCCATCCACATTCCGATAAAAATGGCTCTTGCTAAAGAAGAATCTGTTGACTTATATGGAGAAATAAATATTCATTGAAGATACTTAGACCATAATTTAGTTTGATATATGCCTGCCTGCAAGCCCATCCAAGGAAGAAAGAGGCTCCAGAGGAAACTTAGTGTAACGTGATCTCACCTGTAAGAGCTAGTGTGGCACAGACCTGTGAGCAGCAACATAGGGAGAATATAGTGCTTATCTTACCTTTATGTCTTTGTGTGAGTTACACACAGACACAGACATAAACACACTCAGTTTTCATCCAAAAACATCAATATTAAAAACAAATGTGAATTTTTTTAGATTCTTTTCATTCACTGCTAGCCAACTTCCACATTCATCCAGTTTCCACATTGGCACTGACTCTTGGTCCTTCTCTTATTTGCATCCTCATTCTGCTTCTTTGGACAGACGTATGCATTTGGTCTCTCTGACTCTAGACTTTCATTTCTCCTCAAGAGATTTCAAACCCTCAGTAGTCGTGAATTAAGTTGTGGTAGATAATTTGGGGATATTATACGTAACAGAAAAGACCATAAAATTAGAGTTTTTAAGTCAGATTGCAGAGAGTCACCTATAATATATCACTGCATAGGAATTCTGAGAATAACAATAAAGAGTTATTTTTAGAAAATCACCAGATCATCAATATCCTACCTTCTCACCAAACACATTGCTGGTTAAATAATCTTTGTTACTAGGTCTTAATTTTTTTACATGAGCATTCTGCAAATTGCTTTAAGAATAAGTAAACATTGCACAATGCACTTTGAAAATCAACCTGTAGAAAGTTAAATAGAACTTAGCATAGCTTATTCACTATGACAGAATTTAAGACATTTCTGGGTATGAATCATAAGGAGATTTTTATAGGGGGATGATGTTGGAGTACAAATACTCATGGTCCTGTTACCTGCAGTTAGAGCAAGTAGAATAGCAAGTGTCAAGCCAAGATCCCCAATGCTATGGAAAATATTGTAAATCGTGACTCCTCCATATAAAACACTGAATTGCTTTTAGGGTAAAGTCCAAAATTCCTAACCTGAGTTTTAATGTCAGTCATAATATGGTCTCTGTTTATCTCTGTATCTATATCTTTCTTCACTTCCTGCTTCTACTTTGTATCTCAGTCACACTCATCTACTTCAGATCTACTTGCTGATTCTCAAATTTGAAGTATTCTTCTTCCATCTTGGCCTTACTGTAATGTATTTTTCTGATGGAATACCATATCCCATCCCACTCAACACCTCCTTAACTTTCAGGAGTCAGCCCATTTTGTGCCCCCTCTGTTCTTATCCCTACATTAATTTATTCTATATTTCTATATTAATATCTTAAAATAATTATGCTATTATTATAAGAATGTCTTCTATATTAATCTTTGAGTGGTTTTTGAAAGTGAGTACGTCTTAGTCTTCATTGTGTATCTAGGGCTTATGAAGTTTCCCAGGCCACAGCAGAAACTCAAAAACATATTTGTTGAATTAATGGGGCAAGCAAAGATGGACAGACCCAGCTGCAGCTGTGTGGAGGGTATAGTTTGTAGAAAGACCATGATATTCCAAGGATACACTAAATAACAGTGCCAATGGGCAGCCTCTGAGTTTGCTCTACAATCTTAAAACAAGAATAAGTACTTTGTCATATTTTATACACACACAAACAATACACCCACACCCTCCCACCAACCCTCCCACATACATCCTTTTGTCTCCTGCAAGTGTTTGGGGAGGGGAGATTTTATGACTGTGTGAAATAGAAGGTGTCAATGAGAAATAGAGATTTCTAACTGCTCCTCTACAGATAGTTAAGTTCTATTTTTCCATTCTGCTAATAAAGCAGTTGGCTTTCCTGTTTCTACTTCCAGGCTTCTAAAATTTGAGTTACATATACTTTTGTATGTTCTATCCTGTCCTCTCCCATTCTCTTTGTCCTTGTGTATTTTAATTTTTTTTATTACTTCATGGGCATTTTAGTTGATCTTGGGGACAGATAGAAAAAACATGTGTATTAATTCCCTCATGCTTAAACAGATACTTTCTGCTTTAGTATCTTACCTAATTTTTAACTTGACAAACATCTTCCTAATATTTAGGTGGTTTTGAAATATGTGTTGACGTTAATAAACTCTGAATTTAGTTGCCAGGGATGAGGATATCATGTGTGGTGTAGGGAAGTCAGCTTACAAGAGCTGATTATTAATTAAATGGTTAATTTTCATGAATTTTGTAAACCAGTTATATGTACAGCCATTATTAAAGTTATATAACCTTATTGTTAAATAAAATATATTAAAGCAAAGTTAATAAAAACTCAAATTTCATCACTTCTTCATTACTTTACTGTATTTTCCTATTATCTATGTTCTTGAAGTTATTTATATCCATTTTATTTGTAAGGTAGAAATACCGCACAATGGTGTACTACTGTGTATCTCTGCACAGTGACATCACATTGGTAGCTTGAAATGGGTTATGGTGGGAGTATCTATGCCACAGGAATCTGCAGATGCTAAAAATAAAGCTATTTTTTCCCCTCCAGAAACCTGACTGTTAAATATTTACCAGCACGTCACTGTTACATATCTTTCAAAGTCAAGGAGTCAAAATACTCCTCACTTGCACCTATCACCTTTTATTTAGAACTTCCCCACTTCCTTTCCTTTTCTCCTTACTTCTTTTCTCCTCCCTTTTTTCTCAGTCCTACTCTCCTTCCTCCTTTCCTTCCTTCCTTTTTTCAGAAGCAGAACTCTTTATAATGAAGTTAACCATCCATTAGCTAAGGTATGGCTAGAAATGGCCAGGTTGCCTGGAACCGGAGCATCACGAGGCCTTTCTCTACTGCTGCTTCCACGTGCTTAGAATCAAGGAAGATCACCATGACCTTTGCACACTGGATATTCTGGTTTTGTTCTCAGAGGTCACCCAATATGTTTGTATTAGGTTTCATATCCTTCCTCTGCATTTCACCCCTCCTCACTGGCTTATAGTTTTGGGCCTGAACCTTCTCCCATCAGGACACAGAAAAATGAATAAGCATTTCATGCATTTTAAGACAAATCTTGCTTCAATCACAGGTCTGAATGGAAATAATGCTATATGTCTTTGAAAAGAGCCTTTCTCTGCCAAGATGCAAATGATTAATTTGTAATTTTCATTTTATAAAATAGACACCTGGATCATTGTTCTGGGTGATTTACCCCAAAACCTGATTTGTTATTGATATCATTAATAATAATTTCATTTTGTCTTGGTAAAAGAATTTTTCTTGGAAAAGGCAATGCTACAGGTGGATTGTAGATTAATCTTTAAATTTACATGAAGAGAAATTGAAACTAGTAAAATGAAACAAGGCAGATATTTTCAGGTTATATATGTATGTGTGTGTTCTTGTGAAATGAGTATTGAAAAAACCTTTTCTTGAAAAGATCTATTACTTTCTTTTTCTCAAGTATCAATTATGCATTAGAGTTGAGAGTAGTATAATTCTAAAGTATTTTCTTTCTCTTTAAGATGCAAAGCAATTCAGTAAAATATACAAACTCTTAATAATTCATAAGTTAAATAATAATGATATCCATGAGATTAACAGAAACATAAACCCTGAGAGTTGGAAGGAGCCGTAGTTATTAACTAGTTGTAGTAGACATTTTTGATTGTTTATCACTAGTTCTTTTCCCCACTCCCCACTTCCAAATAGGACACTGAATTTCTTGGGCAAGATTTGCTGTAAATAACCATCTGCAAGTTGTTGCGCTGTAAGCTGTCTAAACCAAACACCTTAACTCTTTCTTCCCTGCTGAGTGCTTGACTTGTTAACTAAGTTAATGGTTGGGAAAAGACAAGCTCACCTATCCTCTGGAAGTTGAGATATTCAGATGTGGTGCCCGGAATTCTTGAAACCATTTTCTACCATGAAGGGGCCAACCTGAATATACAGCTGACACAGAGAAGAAGGAAGTGACAAGTAGAGCCAGTGTTCTGATCAATTATTCCTGAGGACTGCCTCACATTTGGGATTTACAGTCATGGGAGTCAGTGCATTCCTAAGTTGTAATTTTTAATCCATTTTATTTCAGTTCTGTGATACCTACAAGTTGAAAAAAAAATTCTAAATAATACTGGCTCCTAATGCTCTCTTTCCCTAAATGAAAAATGTTTGATTCAGAACAATTTAGTATCTATTGCTAAAGGTTTGGATCCATGATTTTAACATTCTTTTGTTGCGTTCCTACTATGTGCCCGATATGGCTGGTTTCGTTTTTATAAAGATGCATAAGACATGCTCCTGCTCTTGAGGAACTTAGGTCCCATTGGGAGAATATACATGCATTGATTACGTTACAAGCTAAAAAGTACTTATGATAGAGGCACAGAGTGATGTGGATGCGTCAAGGAAGACAACAACTGTTCTGCTTGGGGAGGTGGGAGGAGTAGGAATGTCTCAGATGAGAAGAAGGGATAGGACCTTCCAGAAAGAGAGAACTTTCTTGACAAATTGAAAAGCTATAAAAATGCACAGTGTATGTGAAGATACCTTAATATATGGCCTGAGTGTACATTGGATGTGTGGTGGAGGAAGGAATAGGGAATGAGTTGAACATATTACATGCTATATGCTAGAAAATACAGGAGATTTTAGCAAAGTTCAAGTTGTATTTTTGTCAAAAGTCTTCAATGTAGATGTTTATGTAGATCAAAATACATCTACTCCAAGGGAGCTAGCTGTTCTCCAGGTATATGAAGAATCAATGCCATATTCTCTCTTTTCAGCAACAAATTAAGAATAATTTTGAAGAAAAAGAATAAAAAGAAGATGTTTTCCATTTTAACCTGGCATTTGGTACTACTGCAAATAAGTTAACAGTATCAGTAAAGTAGGTTAGTGATATAATGAAGCAAGAACTGAATGAGGAACTGTGAGTTCACCCTTTCGGTCTGTTTTAATTTAACATTCAAAAGACATTTATCTTCTCTGGATATTGGTTCATTCATCTATAGAAAGAAGGAGGTTGTTCTCTATTTTTGAGATACCATTTCTACTTCTGAAAATGTATCATTTTATGTATTATAACCTCATGCTTTTTTTTAACCTCAAATGTGGTTCCTGTTGGCTCTTTGAATCATTTTTATACTTGTTTGATTATGAATTCTTACGTAAGTGTTTAGGTAGAAGATGTATAGAGTGAAAGAAGATGCTTAAAGCATTGCTAGACCGTCAATTTATTGTTCGTATTAATATTCGCCCTTATGTCTTGTATAAGAAAGATGCCACTAACTCCCCCCCAATGCAGAACATATACTTTGACATATTTTACGGATTTATTTAAGCTGAGTGCTCATTGGGCCCTATCGAGTTTCTTTTACATGGCAGTCAGTGACCATGGGACAGAATGAAACCAACTTACTGCTTTGCTTAGAATTACTGTAGAAGGACTCCTCGGGTGGGGACAAACTTAATATCCATTCTTCTCTTCCTCTCTGTTAACAGATCTCTAATTTTATTTGAAACTGCAGTGAATCCAGTTAAAATCCAACATTTCCCAGGTTGTTTGCAGATAGATGTGGCCACATGATTAAGTTTTAGCTAGTGAAATATAAGTAGAAATATTATATGAGATTTCTCAGAAGTCCTAACAGGAAGTTGCAAACTTTACTTTCCTCTCACCCTCCTGCCTGCTACCTGTAATGCAGTCAGAGCTTGAGTCACCATCTTGAGTGAAGAATAACCAGCTAAGAATATTAAAGGAGCAATAGAAGAAACTGCATCGCTGTATTACTTATCTGTAGATTTAATTTATATGAAATAGAAACAATTGGGAGGTTGGGATTAACATGTACTCAGGGCTATATTTAAAACAGGTAACCAACAAGGACCTACTGTATAGCACAGGGATATCTGCTCAGATCTGCTCAATATCTGCTCAGTATTCTGTAATAACCTAAATGGGAAAAGAATTTGAAAAAGAATAGATACTTGTATATATATAACTGAAACACTTTGCTGTACACCTGAAACTAACAACAGTGTTAATCAACTATACTCCAATATAAAATAAAAATTAAAAAAATACTTTATTGCTAAAAAAAATGAAATAGAAACAAACGTCTATATTGTTCAAGCCATTTTGGGTTTTCTGCCAAATGTACCTGAATCTAAATCTTAACCAATACTGTGCAAAATTCAGCACCAAACTCTATCATGTTTTCTTTTTATATTTCTTAACTCTGTTCTTTTTTCTCTCTTCTCTAATTTCATATTCCTCACCACCACCACTGCCAGCTCCATTCTTAGCCTGCCACCTTTGCTGATCACCTAGATTGTTGCAGCAGTTTCCTAAATAGTCTACACAATCCAATCTACACCTCTCCAATCTGTTTTCCACATTGTGGTCTAATCAGTATTTTCAGAAAATAAATTAGGTCAGATTATTAACTCCTTTTCTAGGCTGAAATTCTTCAGAGGTCCTATGGTCTAAATAGTTTGTCTTCCCACAAATTTCATATGTTGAAATTCTGATCCCCCAGGTGAAGGTATTAGGAGGTGGGGCCTTTAGGAGATGATTAGGTTATGAGGGCAGAGCCCTGTAGGTCTGTTTTAGTTCAATATTCAAAAGACATTTATCTTCCTTGGATAAAAATGAGGGTAGAGCCCTCAAGATTGGAATTAGTGCCCTTGTAAAAGAGACCCAGGGAGCTAGCTCCTCCCTTCTGCCATGTGAGGTTACACTGAGAAGATGGCTGTCTAGGAAATAGGCTCTCACCACTGACTCTGGTGGTGCCATGATCCTGAACTTCCCAGTCTCCAGAACTGTGAGAAATAAATGTTTGTTGTTTATAAGCCACCCAGTTTGTGGTAGTTCTGTTATAGCAGCATGAATGGACTAAGGTAAGAGGTTTTCCAATTACAGTTAGGCTAGAGGCCAAAATCCTTAACATGGTTGTATTAGTTTTCTGGGGCTGCCACAACAAAGTACCACAAACTAGGTGGCTTAAATAACAGAAATACATTTTCTCACAATTCTGGAGGCTAGAATTTTGAGATTAAAGTGTTAGTGCAGTTAATGTCTTCTAAGCCTCTCTACTTGGCTTGTAGATGGCTGTCTTCTCCCTGTCTTCACATGGTCTTCCTAGTGTGCATGTTTTTATTCTAATTTCCTTTTCTTATAAGGACACCAGTCACATTGGATTAGGGCCCACCCCAATTACATATTAATTTAATTACCTCTCTAAAGACGCTGTCTCCAAATACAGTTACATCCTGAGGTACTAGGGGGTTAGGACTTCACAATATGAATTTTGGAAGATACAGTTCACCCCATAACAATGCCCTGTAATGTCTGAATCCTGTTCCTATGTGCTTGTACGCCTTTGAAGCCCCCATGCAAAGAACACCAGGAAAACTTACTTATTATACAAACTTTCTGGGCAAGGGAGCCTCAGTAGTGTCTTAAAAGGGAAAAGTTTGAAGAGTGCTTATAAAGGTGGTCTGGTAGGAGTTGGTTAATAAATTTGTAAACTAGGCAAATAGCTGGAACAACCAATATTTCTTTTGTTATAACACAGGAGTCCATTATGGGTTGGTATTAAAAGTGTTAAAGTATTTGAGCTTAAAAGTATTGTTATGTTGCACACGGTTAGGTACAATTTAAATGTTTTCATAGTCATAATAAAGTTTTACTATGTTCGGTTTCCGTGTTTTTCTATTTTATTTCTCAGTGTCCCTCTCCACTTCTGGTCCTTCTTTAGCCTAAGCTGAAGAAAAAGTCATTGCTTTCTGGACATATGATTGATACAGATCTGTATTGCTATTCAATGGGTTGTGAGTCATTTTGATATCTTCTAGTGTCAGAGTTTCTTGCCCTTTTTGGTATCATGATCATCTGGCATGACAGTGGTGGCAGCACAACAAACACCAAGACAAAGATTCCTATTAGAGTTTGTGAAGCACTATGAAGCTATGAATATAGACTTACCGATACAGGTCATGAAAATATTCCCCATAATTTATTTGGATCTTCCTTATATAAGCCAGTAGCTTTCCCCTTTAATTTGGATGTTGATTTTTCAGCTTTGCCAGTGTCTGAAGATTTAGTCCCAAATCTGGTGTTTGTCAAGGATAAGGGTCTTGGCAGTAGCACAGCTAAAGAATGGAGGTAGTTCCTGGCAATTCAGAACCTTGAAATAACAGAGAGGGAAGAATGTAGCAAAGATGATAGGTCTAACTTTATCATTCACATGGGTACAAGCTGGGCAAGTCACCGAGCTTCTCTTATGGAGGAATATAATATTCTTTCCAAAAATGAGATTTGCAGGAATCTGAAAAATGTTTTGTAAAAACACACTCCATCTCTAAAGCCACTATGATAGTTTAAGTTAACATTGCTACTCATGCCCAAAGTGAGAATAAGAAGCACTGAGTATCCAACATTCTGATAAAAGCAGCTCTCAAGTCACTAAAAATTGGCACCAGGTATCGTCTCCCTGAGGTTTATCAGGGACAAGGCCTAACTAGAGTCAATCACCCTGCACCCATCCTCCATTCAGCCCCCAAAACATTTAAGGAAAAGTCTGTGTAGGAGAAAGGGAGGATGCCAGAATACGCACTTGAGTAGGGAGTGTAGTACTTGTGGCGAGAGGTTGTTCCCTTCCATTTTGGAAGCAAAGAGCATGGGCTGAGGGTCCAAGAGAAATCACTGATTGTGACTGGAGATGCCTGCATGAAAAAGAATTCGGTAGATCATCTCCTGGCTGTGGCTCATCTGCTTAGGGAATGGCCTGGTTGATCTGCGCTTGTATCTATCTGATCAGAAAAGAAGAGTGTTGAAGAGAGAAGAGAAGGGTCAGAACTGGATTGGCAAAATGTGTGCGTTTCTTATAAATATAATGGATTGTGCAGATAATAGTCAGGCTCAAGCCCTCATACCAGAAGTGCACCAAAGAGGGCAGAGGTGGATAGCTGGGTGCAGGACTAGAGCTGATGGAGGAAGGTGATCCAGAATCAGATCTTATTTTAGGGAATTCTGCAGTGGGGAGTCCCTGCAGAGCTCTTTTGAAGTATTCATGTGCAGCCCATGTGAAGGTCAGAGTATGGACACTTGTAATACAGGGAGGAGAAATAACAGTTGTCAGTGCCAGCCTACAGCATCAATGACCTGTAGGCAGAGTTATATGATCTCATCCAGGTAAGTACATGACATATGTAATTTCCCAGAATTCTTCTACCTGTCCCAATAATGACTTCATTCAGACTTCAAGTTGAAGAGGAGGGTAAGGAGTGTTAAGACTAGACCACCCCCTCCTTTCCATATAGCTCATAAGGCCCAGACCTATTCTCATTGGAGGAAAGGGAAAACTTGGAATTGGATATGATTTTGGAGTTGTTTTTTTTTGTTTTTTTGTTCTTTTGCGGTACACGGGCCTCTCACTGTTGTGGCCTCTCCCTTTGCGGAGCACAGGCTCCTGACGCGCAGGTTCAGCGGCCATGGCTCACGGGCCCAGCCGCTCCGCGGCATGTGGGATCTTCCCAGACCGGGGCACGAACCCGTGTCCCCTGCATTGGCAGGCGGACTCTCAACCACTGCGCCACCAGGGAAGCCCTGATTTTGGAGTTTTTAAAGTGGACTAGACTAAGTCTGGATAACCAGAAGTGCCTGGAGAAAAATGAAATACTTAAAATATTGTTAATGAACAAGAAAGAGGGATTCGTCAATGGATTTTTTAAATCAGAAATTGGAAAAGACTGTTTTATTTTTATACCTCCAAGAGTTGAATCAACATACTAGTTGCATAATGCCCTTCTTGCCTTGGTTTGTAGAAGTCAACACATCCTTCCTTATCTCAGAACCCTGTGCTACAGACCCTCCTCACAGTAAAAGTTGACATGGGAGTTATGTTTCTTTTTGCACTTCATGGTCCCAAGTGGTGGTACAGTTTTTAGCTGAACAGTTTCTGATTGTGTTTAGGAATAATTTTCTAGCTGTACTCTACCTGACTTCTTTTCAGAAACTCATCTCAACAGTATCTCTCCCAGAGGAGTAATGAGAAAAGGTTGCAGATGTATTTTATCTAACAACTGTGAATGATTTATCATTATATTCTACATTCCCCTCTGTGCTTTGTCTTGCAGCCACAATAAATCCGTAAGCAAACCATTTCTTCTCAGTCACACATGAGGTATGTTATATGCTAAGATAAGAGAAAGATTTCATGATATTGTCTCAAAGTCCTGAAATGTAATTTGCCTAACCAGAAGCCTGACACTTATTTTAGGGAGCTAAATGCTGTCTTGCATTTTTTCCTTGGGTTTTGATTTCTGTATACTGGCAGGTTTTATATCTTCAGTTTTGTAATCTTTATTATTGACAGAGAAAATAGGATAAAGTGTTGCTTTTCCATTGCCAACCATCAGGACACTATTTGTCCTCAAAGCAGATCTTTTCTCCCACTTGTTCTTTTCCTGTTTCTGAGCATGTTAAAAAGCCTTGTTTTTGCGGCCTCGAGCTGTCTTCCCGATCAGTTCATTATGGCTTTAGCCTTTCTGTGACAATTTTTACAGAATGATACCATACTTTAATATTTATCCTTTGATGTGTACCTTGTTTATTTGTATTCTTTGGTATTCTGAAGATGTTGGATTGCTTCTAGTAAACTACTACCTCTAAACTACATTGTTTTTGCTTTTCTCATATGCCTAATTAGCCATTTTATAGTTAAGATTTCTCATTTAGGTGCCTAATCCCCTTAGGCTGTATTATTTTTTTCAGTCTCAGATACTGAGCAAATTTGCCTCCTTATCTATCATGAGCCTGAAGATGCTGCCATTACTTTCTGGCAAATTAAGATTGCTTTATTGAGGGCTTCCCTGGTGACGCAGTGGTTGAGAGTCCACCTGCCGATGCAGGGCACACGGGTTCGTGCCCCTGTCCGGGAAGATCCCACATGCCGCGGAGCGGCTGGGCCCATGAGCCATGGCCGCTGAGCCTGTGCGTCCGGAGCCTGTGCTCCGCAACGGGAGAGGCCGCGACAGTGAGAGGCCCGCGTAACGCAAAAAATAAAAGAAAGATTGCTTTATTGAAACAGGTTGATTTAGAGTATGAATTTTAACAAATAAGCATACAGTTCTGCAAAAATAGTTGGAACTTGCTAGATTTGTAAAAAATGTGTCACTGCCTCCTGCTCCCAAGTCTTCTGGTCTTCATCTCATACTCTGCTTCTTTTGGCTCAGAAGCCACCCATGCATACCTCTCTGGATAGCATGGTTGATACAAGCAAATCTATGCAGGAGACAAAGAAATCTGTTAAAATTCAGGGATAGAGAATGGATAACAGATACTTAAGCAGGAAAATTATATTGTAAAAGTGATTTTGGCGCAAGTTTATATCAACAGTTTGGAACATAATGAACTTTGGTTGGGAACTGGAAAGGCAGTGGAGGCAGAGAAAGCAGACACCTGGGAGAGGCCATGACATTCAGAAGTGTGTGAGGTGAAGGAGCCTCTGATGGAGAGGGAGACTGAGGAGAAGGAAAGAGAGGCCAACCCCAGGCAGCAATAGAGCAGCAGAGAGGGTCAGTTGAATGTTGGAGACACAGAGGAAGAAAAGGAAATGTAATTCCAAAGTCTGGAGAGAGAGTTCAGAGAGGTGAGGAAAATTGGGAGGGCATGTTTATTTAAAGTAGATGAAGAGATAAATAGAAATATTTAGTTTCACAGGCCAATAAGACATGTTTCGGATATATTTGTTAGTATATATTTCACTCAAAGTCAGTAATTTTTATTCCATTCCCTCCTTTTTATTTATCCTGCTCTTGACATTCAGTAACACCGTATGTTAGAACACTTCAACCATTATCACATCACGTGGATAAAAGTTTACTTCAGCATTTATTGTATGATGTAAAGTACTTTGCAATCATAAATAAATAATTTACTTTAGACTCAATGATAGAGCACATCATACCACAGAAAAGAAATGAAAAAGGACAAGAGAAATTGAATAAAGGAAACAACAAAAAATTATCCCCCAAAATTTTACCTTTTGTAAGAAGATCAAGAGGGTTGAAGAAGATTGTAATCCACTACTGTTATGTTAATTCTAATTTTTAGGCAAATGTGAATTTTGAATCACAAACTTTTCTGTGAAATAATCCATATGTGAATAAATGCTGAAGAGACATTAATAAAATTATGACTTTAATTGAATGATTACAATTAGAGATTTTGCTTTAATAATTTAATGATTACAATGGAAATTTTGCTTTTAAAAAAGTCAATTTAAGATAACTAACCTTACAAACAGATATCAACAAGTACCATAAATACCAATAAATATAAAAGAACATGTTGTGAAATTTCTAATTTCTGTCAGAACTTGTATTATAGCTGACATCTTTGACTCATAGCAGAGTATAATCATATAAACTCTGTGAAAACATCCTTACAGCAAAGATGAACTTAAAACCACTTTACACTTTTTATTTTATATACTTTCATTTATTCAGAACTATGTATAAAAATGCTATATCCACTTTCATCAACAAGTCCCATATTAAGTGATTAAGAACCCTCCTGGACAAAGAGAACCGAAAAGATTTCAGGACAGTTGTTTGATTCTGACTTCATCACGGTTTCCTGGAATGCTTATTAAATAAGTAGATGACTGGATGCTACCCAGATCCATTGAATTAAAATTTGGATTTTAAGTCTAAGAATCTGCATCTTTAATAACTGCTTTAGACAATTCTTATGCTCCCTTACGTTTGAGAACCTTTGTTCCAGAAATCATAATATCTAATGTGAGCAATGATTAACATACTTGAACAGGACATAAAATAGTGAATAAAATCATTTTTAGACAATAACTCTTTTTAATTACATTCATGGCTTAGCCTATGAGTGAACTCATAGTAGATGCTTAATATTTGTGCGATATCAGTTAGACTGTTTATGTGTTAGAGTACTTAATCACCATGGCGACCTAAGTACTTGCAGTTTTTAAAGAAATATCTTGAATTATTTTTGAATACAAAGAAAGGAACTTCTCTTTACTTTTTAGTTTTGCAATGTGACATAAACAAGTTTGTTTTTCATGATTTTAAAGCAATGAAAATCTTTGAAAGGTCTTGTGGGAGAATAAATACGTATAGGTCCTAAAATACGCTTAAAGACTGACTTAAAAAAATGAAGACAATCCATAATCTACCCAAAGTTCCTTATGCGTTCCCTGTCATTATCTTTAATCTCACAAAGTGCTCTACCCACTGGAAAAGGGAGGGCAGCCGATGTGATAAACATTTCACTAATCATTTAGTTGAAACTCCTAAAATCCAACGGAGGCTGATTCTACTCTGACAAAATGAAATAAAGGTTGATGCAATTTGTTAAGGTCTTAAGCCTGTTAGGAATGAATTCAGCTATATTAATCAGATAGGGTTTATTTTTCTCACATGACAAATCTCTAGGTAGGTAAGGGCTGGTGTTGGGTCAGCTGCTCCACAGTGTCCCTATCTTTTCTGTCTGTTCCACCATTTCAGCATTCTTTTTTTGACTTCAGCAGTTAAGGTGTCTGCTGCAATTCCTGGCTTTATGTCAATAGCCAAGGCAGAAAGAAGGGAGGAAAGTGTGGTACTATCTATTGCTTTTAAAAAAAAATGTTAGCAAATGAAACCTTTTCCAAAAACTTTCTACTAGATTTCCCTTTTTGACTGATGGCTTTTTGACCAGAACTCTGTCACATGCAACCTATTGTGAGCCTGGGGAAATGAGTATCTAGTTTTTGGATTCTCTAATAGACAGCAATGGAAAGGAGCGTTGAGAAATGACTTTTGAGTTGGCCAAAGAACAGCATCTGCCACAATGTCTTCTCATTCCTGGTGTCCCTGGGGCTGGACACTTTGAGAACAAGATTGCTGGGAGCTTTAAGATTGAAAAGGCATCTTAACTACCACGTAGGGCTTCCTGAAGTTCTTTCCGAACCTTGCTTCTGTATCACTTGCTGTTTATTTTGGCCCTGCACATGATGTTTCCTAAACTATTTCTTATTCTGTCTCTTTTCTGACCGTATGGTTTAGTAGTGGGGAGTATAGGATCTGGAGGTGGATGGCTCAGGTTTGAATCCCAGCTGGGCTACTTTCTAGCTGTTGTAATGTTGAGCTGGTTATTTAACCTCTGTGGGGCTTCCTATCTTCATCTGTCAAGTGTGAATAATAATGGAACCTATCCCATAGAGTTGCTGTAAAAATTAAATGACATAACCCCATGCTCAGCATATGCTAAATGCTTGATAAATGTTATTTGTTATTGTTAATTGGTTATTATTTTGATTTCTCTCTACATCTTACCAATATATGTAATTACAATACTTGACATATAGAAGGAGCTCAGCTAAGAATTCCCTTACAGTTTCTTTGTGCATAAATGACATACTTTAATGTAACTGTGTGTAGTATTATGTTTGTGTGATTTGTGGAGGTGGAGTGCAGCTAGAATCTTTTCAGGGAAATGTCCTGGGCCCCAGGATTTCTGCCTCTTTGAAAAAAATTACTTAAGTGAACTATATTTGCAAAGACGAATTTCTAAAAAAAAACCCAATTTGCAAAAACAAATTTCTAACATCTTTGTGTTGTCTTTCATCAAAATGTCTGCTTCAGCAGAAAATGATGAAACATCTACATCAAGAGGTAGTAGGATATAGCACAAGGAGATCAGCTCGGTGGTTTGTGACCACCTAGAGGGGTGGGATAGGGAGGGTGGGAGGGAGGGAGACGCAAGAGGGAAGAGATATGGGAACATATGTACATGTATAACTGATTCACTTTGTTATAAAGCAGAAACTAACACACCATTGTAAACCAATTATACTCCAATAAAGATGTTAAAAAAAGATCCATTAAAATTAAAAAAAAAAAAAGAGGTAGTAGGAGAAGCTAATAAAGGAAGGGAAGTACACACCTCTGCCTCAACCCCGGGGGAAGGCGCAACCTAGGCCCTAAGCAGAGCCGCTGCTGATAGCTGCAGGCTGATCTTCATGTTCTCTCTTCTCCCCTGGAAAGAGAAGAAGGTTTTACTTTGAAACCTCTTTGTGAAAGTGTCTAAAAATAAAGACTTGCTCCATCCTAAAAAAAAAAAAATTACCTGGCATTATTTCTCCTGACATATAACCTCAGGGACATTGGGATTGAGAGGAGGTAGTGGCAGATGCTGTTCTCTGGCCAGCTCAAAAGTCATCTCCCAACTGTCCTTTCCATTGCTGTCTATTAGAGAATCAAAAAACTGGATACTCATGTTCCTAGGCTCACATTATTTCTCCTGACATAGAGCATAATACTCTCCATCATTTTGTTAGTGCTTTCCCAATTGTTTATTTTTATGGAGTAGGTATTGATAGAAGATAAAATTGTACCCCCAGAATATTTTTTTTCAAGAACAAAATACACGGTTTAGGGGGAAGAATAATCCAGCTGAAGAATGGTTGGTAGGAAGGTGAATGTGCCTCAGTGGAGAGGAGGATGCTGATTAGAAATGTGGAGGCAACTCTGAGGCAAACTGTTAACTTTACAATTTTACTCCTGTTCAGCTCTGGTTTCATCTTTTGATTAAGAAGTACTCACTTTATGATTTACAGAACACTCTTTCTTGCCTTTGGTATTTAAGTAATTGAAGTTAATCTCTTTGAAGATCTCAGCTGAATTAATGTAAGATTGAAAAAATCATTAAGAGAAAATTGATAAGAGAAAACACTTTAGGGTGAGTAACACAGATATTACAGTCTTAGCACCTGTAATCTGACCCAATAGACAGAATAAGCTGTAGCAAAGTAGGGAGTATGGGCCAAATGTTCAGCTTCTCTCATTAGAAAACAGGATTATGCAACAGTATAGATTTTGCAAGGCTATCGTTTTAAGAAGGAATTAAGCAGAATTTGTTTATCTGCCTTATCATCATACCACAGATTCAGCCTGGAGGACTCAGCTCCTAGATGTCTCCTGAAATGTGGAAGAAATATCCATGCTCCTTATAAAAGCTTAGCCAGAGATTGGAGTCTGAAAGATGGAGAGGAGAAAAGAAAGAAAAGAGACGGAATGACTCGGGGAGGAAAGTAAAGCCATAGGGCTTTTGCATCCTGATTTTCTGTCTTTAGTTTTTGGTTTCCAAGGGGATGATGCAAGGCACAGAGAAAGAGCAGCACCTTTTTAGCTGTTCCTCCATTTGTAGAGTGACAGTCCAATTAATCATCCAGAGTGCAACATTTTTTAGAGTGAAACAAATCCCACTGAGACAATTGGCAAAATTGATGATTTTTTCGGACAACTAGTACATGTGGTTAACCTACTCTGTACCAAGAAGGCGTGCATAACCAACCTACTTTAGAGAATACGGTGCCTCCTGATAGAGTGAGTGCCCAGATGGCCCTCTTGTGTGTCTCTCCTCTGTATGGTTTTATTTTTTTAACTTTTTTAAAATTGAGGTATAGTTAATGTACGACATTGTGTTAGTTTTAAGCAATTCAGTTATACGTATATATATATATGTCTGTTTCTGTTTCGTAAATAAGTTCATTTGTGTTATATTTTAGATTCCACATATTAGTGATATCATATATTTGTCTTTCTCTGCCTTACTTCACTTAATATAATCTCTATGCCAAGAATGTTTATGGTAGAGTCTTGTTAAAGTATATTAATTACAACTTTTAACAAAAGTGATTTCTATTTCACAGAGAAAATTCAGGGGATAGATTATTATCACTGTCACAGACTAGCATTTTATTTTTTACAATTTTATTTATTTTTTTCTTGCAGTTTTTTCTTCTTTTTTTAATTGGAGTGTAGTTGCTTTACACTGCTGTGTCATTTTCTGCTGTACAGCAAAGTGTATCAGCCATACGTATACATATATCCCCTCTTTTTTTGGATTTCTTTCCCATTTAGGTCACCACAGAGCACGGAGTAGAGTGCCCTGTGCTATAAAGTAGGTTCTCATTCATTATCTATTTTATACACAGTAGTGTATATATGTCAAGCAGAGCTTATAAACACATTAAACAACGTTCTACAGACACAGATAGCTCTTATATAACTTCTCAAAATAGACTAAAAAATATAGCCTCTCTATTTATAGTGATAAACATAAGCAAAAGTACATGAACCTAAAACTCTATTTAGTAATCATCTATTGTTCTGTCTTGCTTAGAAATCATCTTGGCATCAAGTTAATAACCATTAATTAACTCAGCTTCATAGTAGTCCTAAATAAAGATCTTGCACATTAATCTTCTAGTTTACATAATATAAAATATAATTACTGTTGAAACAAAAATTTCAGAATAATGAATCAATTTGGTTAAATGCCAGTTTACATTTTTCAAAGCTTTACACAGTAAGTAGAAGTAGCAGCAGCTTATTTCGTCAGTAATTCTGTGTAAGTTTAGGAGGAACATGCTCAAATAAATGAAAAATGTAAGCTCATATTATACTTAATCTGAAAATCAGAGAAGACATAGCTATTTTTATTAAATAGAAATAATAGACGTCTTTTTAAAAATTTATTTATTTATTTTTGGGTGCACTGGGTCTTTGTTGCTGTGCGCAGGGTTTCTCTAGTTGCGGTGAGCGGGGGCTACTCTTCACTGTGGTGCACCAGCTTCTCATTGCCGTGGCTTCTCTTGTTGCAGAGCATGGGCTCTAGGCACATGGGCTTCAGTAGTTGTGGCATGTGGGCTCAGTAGTTGTGGCTTGCGGCCTTTACAGCGCAGGCTCAGTAGTTGTGGCACATGGGCTTAATTGCTCTGCGGCATGTGGGATCTTCCCTGACCGGGGCTCAAACCCATGTCCCCTGCATTGGCAGGCGGATTCTTAACCACTGCGCCACCAGGGAAGTCCCTAGACTTCTTACTTGCAAAATTTTACCTAAAGTATGGGAACTTGGATTCTTAAAACATTTGAGTCAATTTTCTATGAGAATACTCTTTTTTTTTTTTTAGCGTTTTGCAAGTAATACCTTAATGACCTTACTTTCTAGGAATTTTTAGGAAGATTCAGTATATATGCACTCATTTATCTCCATAAGCCACTAAGAAGAGCTTCTTAATCTTTAGAGAGACTTTTCTTTGAGTGTTCCTTCTGAGCACCTCATTGATTAATCATTTCATTTTTAACATATTTTCTCTATTTTCTTAGTCAACAGAGAAAAAATTACCCCCATGTCCTTTCTGTTTAGAGTATCTACAGGTATCTTTATTAAGAGACTCCCCTTCTTTAGGGTTGAACGACTAATTTGGGAGCATGTACTTATTTTATCTATAAGGGCATACATTCATTCAGGATTCTATATTTTTTATTGATATAACTGACATATATTGGTTTCAAGTGTACAATATAATGATTTGATATTTGTCTATATTGTGAAACAATCACCACAATAAGTCTAGTTAACATCTGTCATCATAGATAGTTATAAAAAATATTTTTTCTTGTGATGAGAACTTTTAATATCTACTCTCTTAGCAAATTTCAAATATGTGATACAGTATTATTAACTATAGTCACCATGCTCTACATTACATTCCCATGACTTATATATTTTATAACTGGAAGTTTGTACCTTTTTGAGCCCCTTCACACATTTTGCCCAACCCTCAGCCCCACTTCTGGCAACCAGCAATCTGTTCTCTGTATCTGTGAGCATGATTTTGTTTGTTTGCTTGTTTGATGTAGATCCCACATGTAAGTGAGATCATACTGTATTTGTCTTTCTCTGTCTGACTTATCTCACTTAGAATAATGGCCTTAAGGTCCATCCATGTTGTTGTAAATGGCAAGATTTCCTTCTTTTTTATGGCTGAATAATATTGTATATACTATACATGCATATATATAGTATATACATATACTAGTATATGTATATACATAGTATATACATATAGTGTGTGTGTGTGTGTTTGTGTAAAACATTTGCTTTACCCATTTATGCATTGATGGACACTGTTTCTGTAGCTTGGCTATTGTAAATAATGCTGCAATGAACATGGGGTTGCATGTATCTTTTTGAATTAGTCTTTTTGTTTTCTTCAGATAAATTCCCCGATGTGGAATTACTGGATCATATGGTAGTTATATTTTTATTTTTTTGAGGAACCTCCATGCTATTTTCCATAATGACTGCACCATTTACATTCTCACCAACATTGCACAAGGGTTCCATTTTCTCCACATTCTCACCAAGACTTGTTATTTCTTGTCTTTTTGGTAATACCCATTTTGGCAGGTGTGAGGTGATATCTCATTGTGGTTTTGGTTTGCATTTCCCTGATGATTAGTGATGCTGAGCATTTTTTCATGTGCCTAGTGGCGATCTGTATGTCTTCTTTGGAAAAATGTCTATTCAGATACTCTGTACATTGTGTAATTGGATTTTTTTTTTTGCTATTGAGTTGTATGAGTTCTTTATATAATTTAGATATTAACCTCTTATCAGATATATGATTTGCAAAATTTTTCTCCCATTCAATAGGTTGCTTTTCGTGTTTCCTTAGCTGTGCAAGGCTTTTCAGTTTGATATAGTCCCACTTGTTTATTTTTGCTTTTGTTGCCTTTGCTTTTGGAGTCAAATCCAAAAAATAATTGCTAAGACCGATGTCAAGGAGCTTACCACCTATGTGTTCTTCTAGGAGTTCTATGGTTTCAGGTCTTACATTCAAGTCTTTAATCCATTTGGAGTTAATTTTTGTGTATGTTGTAAGACAGTGGTCTAGTTTCATTCTTTTGCATGCAGCTGTCCAGTTTTCCAAACACCACTTATTGGAAAGACTCTCCTTTCCACACTGTATATTCTTTACTCTTTTGTTGTAAGTTAATTGACTATATATTTGTGGGTTTATTTCCGGACTCTCTATTCTGTTCCATTGATCTTTGTTTTTGCTTTTATGCTAGCACCATACTGTTTTGTAATATAGTTTGAAATCAGGGAGCATGGATTCTACTTTTTTTTCATCATAAGGTGTTTTCAAAATGCTCATTTCAAAATTCTCTCCTTCTATTGGAAGCAGAGCTTACCTTTTGTTCTAATACGTCTCTAAAAAATTTTGATCATATCAAAAGTTTCCTAGAGTGGCCATTGTAATTCTACATGATCTTTGGTGAAATCATGCCATTTAGGAACTTAGGCACATGAATTTGGGTTGTATTGTAAATACTTGTAAGAAACAGGAATCCTTCCTGGAGGAAGGATTTATCCCTCCCCCATTTCCCCTTTGGTAACCATAAGTCTGTTTTCTATGTCTGTGAGTCTCTTTCTGTTTTGTAAATAAGTTCATTTGTACTCTTTTTTTAGATTCCACATATAAGCGATATCATATGACATTTGTCTTTCTCTGTCTGACTTCACTCAGTATGACAATCTCTAGGTCCACCCATGTTGCTGCAAATGGCATTGTTTCATTCTTTTTTATGGCTGAGTAATATTCCATTGTATATATGTACCACATCTTCTTTATTCAGTCTTCTGTTGATGGACATTTAGGTTGCTTCCATGTCCTGGCTATTTTAAATAGTGTTGCAATGAACACTGGGGTTCATGTATCTTTTTGAATTATAGTTTTCTCTGAGTATATGCCCAGGAGTGGGATTGCTGGATCATTTGGTAGCTCTATTTTTAGTTTTTTAAGGAACTTCCATACTGTTCTCCATAGTGGTTGTACCAGTTTATATTCCCACCAGCAGTGTAGGAGGGTTCCCTCTTCTCCACACCCTCTCCAGCATTTACTGTTTGTAGATTTTTTGATGATGGCCATTCTGACCTGTGTGAGGTGATACCTCATTGTAGTTTTGATTTGCATTTCTCTAATAATTAGTGATGTTGAGCATTGTTTCATGTGCTTTTTTAACCATCTGTATGTCTTCTTTGGAGAAATGTCTATTTAGATCTTCCACTTATTTTTTGATTGGGTTGTTTGGTTTTTCAATATTGAGCTGCATGAGCTGTTTGTATATTTTGGAGATTAATCCCTTGTTGTTTGCTTCATTTGAAAATATTTTCTCCCATTCTGAGGGTTGTCTTTTCAACCATTTTGTTTATGGTTTCTTTGCTGTGCAAAAGCTTTTAAGTTTCATAGGCCCCATTTTTTTATTTTTATTTTTATTTTCATTACTCTAGGAGGTCCTGCCTATGTTTTCCTCTAAGAGTTTTATGGTATCTGGCCTTACACTTGGGTCTTTAATCTATTTTGAGGGTTTTTTTGTGTGTATGGTGCATGAGGTTAACTTTCAACTGAGGTAAATCCATGAGAGTTTAGGAACATTTGATTCAAAAATGCTCTTTATGGACCTTATATCTTGGGCGCTGGAAACTAATGCTTGGATCGTACAACTTTAACCCTCCCACGAGGAAGGATGAAAATGTTTGAAGAGGTGTTCCTTCCCATGTCTCTCATACAGACAAAATGAGACAAGATTGAAAAAAGTTCTTGTAAGGTTTTGATTACTAACCTGTGGAAAAATTTTTGCAAAGATGGTGGTCTGAGAAGGAAGCTTCTGAACTTCTTCTTTGTCCCCAGGGTTGGCTTGAGGAACAGCTTATTTCGGGATCTACTTCCATCTTTTTCCATATGAACTTTCCTCTTACTAATGAACAATAGGAATGACAAGAAGAAGCATAGACAAATAATGCTAGTAACAAAGCAAATTTCTACTAATGATAAGCATTTTTTTCAAAACTGGTCAGACACCCTTTCTTCAGGTAGAATTCCTGCTTCTTACATGCACTCCATGCACCTGGAATGGGAGTAGAAGGCATGGATAAGTGAAAGAGCATGACGTGTTAGTGAATGAGTGGCAGTTTGTATGTCCAGAGTGGCAGGTTTAAGGAGAATGTGAAAGATTAGCCTAGAGAGTAAGCTGGGACCAAATCATGAAGGTTAAGGGTTTTGACTCATCACAAAGGCAGTTGAGAACAGTAGAAGAATTTTGTGTTAGAATAATGAAATTGGAAAATAGTTTGTAGGCAGATGTCTGGATGAGACACAATAAAGGAAGAAACCAAGGTAATGATAGCGGGGAGTCTGAGCTTGAGTCAGATATGAGAAAGATGGAGACTGACTTCTTGATTGATTGGACTTATGAGGTTAGGGAAAGGCAGAAGTTTAGGATAATTCCTAGGTTCCTGACTTTAACAACTAGGTGAGTAGTGAGATAAGGCATACAAGAGAAGAAATATAGAACCAAGGCAAGTTCAGTTTTCAACATACTGAGTTTAAGTTGCCTGTGTATCATCCAGATGGAGACGTTTGATAGAGAAATCATATATATCATACCTATTTGAGAATAGACAGAGAACCCTTGGAAAATTCTCCTCTAAGCCTAAGCTTCTTTTGACATGCCATGTAATAATCTTCACCTGTAAAAATTGAGAAGGGAGTCTTTCCAGGCTTGTATTATTTTGTTACCCCCAAATAGTTTATATGTTACAATAAGGCAGGGAGAACAAAGACCTGGAATATTCTGCAAAGTCTTTATATCTGGCCCTTTGTTAGAATTCCTGCATGATTTCTTTATTTCTATTATTGACTGGAGAAAGTTTGCCTCTCAGTGCCCAAAATAAAAAAAAAAAAGTAATTAAATGTCATCACTGTCAGTCACCTCAAAGGTGAAAGAGGAAGGCGGGTCTGGCCTATGGAGTTTGACTTCAGCTGATGTTTTTTTTTTTTTACTCCTCCTAAGGCTTGATGGGGTAGAAGAGAAGGGGGTATTATAAACACTTTGTAAATAATAATTTTGAATTTACAGAAAAGTTACAAATGATAATACACAAGGTTCTTTCGTACCCCTGAGCCGGTTTTCCCTATTGTTAACATTACATTATATACTATGGTATATTTGTCACATATGAGGAACCAACATTGAAATATTACTAGTAACTAAATCTACACTTTTTTTTTCAGATTTCACTAGTTGTTCCTTTATGTTCTTTTTATGTTCCATGAGCCCATCTAGGATGCCACATTGCATTTAATTGTCATGTCTCCTTAGCATTCTGAGGAGTATTGGTTAGGTATTTTGTAGAATATCCCTCGGTTTGGGTTTGTCTGATGTTTTTTCCTTTTATTAGAATGAGTTTACAGGTTTAAGGAAGGTAGATCACAGAGGTGAATTGCATTCTCATCACATCCTATCAAGAGTATGTTAACCTTGATAAGTGGGCGGAAGTAGTCAGGGTTTGTTTTTGTTTTTTTTTTTTTCTGTCATGATTCTCTACTACGAAGTTTTACTTTCAGTACTCTACTTGTTGGAAGCAAGTCACTAAGCACAGAAAACACTCAAGCGTGGCGGGGAAGGGAAGGCTAAGCTTTACTTCCTGGAGTGGAGCAAGTATCTATATAACTTGAAATTCATCTGTACTGGAGATTTGTCTCTTTTCTTTTCCTTCCTTCTTTTATCCCTTCCCCGCCCCCTCCATGGTGAGATGGAACGAATGTAGAAGATAGTTTCAAGAAGCAGAGTAGAGAACAAATATAAATTGTTTGTTGATAGCTCAAGAAGGCTTCATAAAATTCTGGGAAAATATGAATCAGTGATACATAAATAAGTTTATGGTAAGGCAGGGGAATTTTGGTTTCCAATGACACTGCAGTTATCATCAGAGGGTCATAAAAGTTGAAAGCAATTTGATTGCTTTTATGTTCAAGAAGAAATATTGAGGAGTTGACTAC
The DNA here is from genome assembly GCF_039906515.1 of Pseudorca crassidens. Lineage (NCBI taxonomy): Eukaryota > Metazoa > Chordata > Mammalia > Artiodactyla > Delphinidae > Pseudorca > Pseudorca crassidens. The sequence continues at coordinate 35,517,839 of NC_090299.1, read as the reverse complement.
TTAAAAATGAAGACCATGAAACAGAAAATAATTAAATGCAAAAATAAACAATGGTATACATAAATTCTTTTTATGGTCAAGGGAGAGAATGTCTTAAGAAAATGGATTGGGAAGAAAAATATTCTTGACAGGTGATGGAGATGAAGGTGTGGTTAGGGATGCTGGTAACTGGATTGCAGAGCTTGTCCCTGTCTCCATGACTTAACTTCTGGGATTTCTCACCAATTTTACCACATTCCTACCTTCAAGCAGTTGCGTTTCCACTTTAAAATATACCTAAGTGTAGAAAAATTGCTTTTGTTTCATGATTTAAATTACTTGCTTTAATATCTTGGAACACATGGTACTTATGTGGAAGACTACAGAGAATACCAGGGACCTAGGTAATCTGGCCTTGAAGATCCTGCTCTCTTACCTTTAGATTATAGTTCACAACTTCATGAGTTGCTGGCCTCTCTCCAAAGAGCTATGCCTTTTTTAATGCTGTCCAAGATGCCACTCATAGCACTGTGTATGAAGTGTCTAGAATCGTATCTAGAGCATATTAAATAGTCAAGAAATATTTGTTGAATGAACGAACATATGAATAAGTGAATTATTCCTATGTCATCTTTTAGTACTTTAGAAAGATGCTGTCCCATAGTATTAGCATCCTTGAATATCATATTATAGCTCTTGGGATTTTAGATTTTGGATCTATCCTTTTCCAAACTTTTACTCTTTCTCTTCCTTTATTTTCTCCTTATGTGTATGTCTCTCTTGCTCTCCATATTGTCCTGTGTTTCTTTATAAAGTGTTTGACAAAATTGTTTACGCTTCTTGCCTATCTTCAACTTAAAAAATTCTACTTTCAAGTTTTTCTATATTTCTTCCCAGTCTGTTTTCTAAAATAGATCTGTGTGATAAATATTTTGGAGCAGGTATTCTTTTCCACCATAACAAGGAATAGGAGAATTTAAGTGTTACAATTATAATTTCTATGGAATATGTTTTACTTATTAGTACTCCATTAAACACCAAACAGTTGTTCCTATTAACTTGATGCTACTTGTTAGTTTAAATGAGGAAATTGACTCTGGATATTGGGAAAATCCATGGTAAATCTGTAATACTACTTTCCTGTGCTTCGTCAAAGATTTACTAGGGAACACTTGTTACAGATTGGGCTTCACGTGTTTTTCCTTGAGTCCCATAAACATCTTCCTTCTTTCTGAATGTATTTAGATTAGCAAAACACTTGGTGGATGTCCACCATGTAGATCAATGTCAGTACCAAACACATAAGATTTTCATTTAATCGAGGAGAAAGATGTAAAGTGATCCAGTGATTTATCTCTGTTTCCATAGTTAGTGACAAAAGTAGGATTAGAATCTGTCTCTTTGGACTCCGAGTACTTTTTCCCACTATATACATGGAAGAAGCTGGTTTTTTTGTAATTGGAGAATATTTGCTCTCCTTTGGCATCCTTGTGGCTTGAACAATAATTCATGGTTCTTTTTCTGTTTTCTTTCTCTCAGTCTGGGATCCCTAAGATCTCAAAAGATACACTTCGGTCATGATGACCTCCAAACCCGAAACTGTGTTTCTCTGAGCTCCGAGTTTTGGGGTAAAAATCTCTATGTATGTTAAGGGTGAATTATTTGAAAATTCTCCTTAGTATTTGGAATAAGAATTAAAGTTAAGGAAGTTAGGCCTAACGATATTTGAAGTAAGCTTTAAATTGGATTTTTAATATTTAGAAATATTTTAATTATTTAACCACTGGCTACTAATTTAAAATAAAGTATACATGAATAAATACAACATTAGACCATCAAAAGCCAAGGAACCTAACCATTAAGACAAACTTAGGAGAATCATGGGAAGTTTTGCAGGTACTGAAGATCTTGAATTGAAAAAAAGAAATTAGAATGTGTGGTATTTGAGTAGATTCTTAGACGTAAGAGAAAATAGTTTTTGCAGATCTTTCAAATTCCGAAGAAAATTCATGCCTGTGTATGAGAGAGAACCTTTTCTAAAAGATCTTTTAAGTTGATTTCCCCATTGAGAGAATAACTTTTCTAATAATATCTGACTTTGAATAGGTTGTGAGTGTAAGGTGACTTCTGAAAAGTCTACCAGGATTGTATTATACAAGAGATTTATTTATAGGGTTAAATTTGTGTAAAAATTTTGCTTCCATCTCATATAAATTAATTTTATAAATGCAAATTAAAGTTTTAGTGTTTACTATTGAATAATGATATAACTATTAGAATGGCTAAAGTTAAAAAAAAACCCTGACAACAATAAATATTGGCAATGATGTGGAGGAGCTTGAAGCCTCATACATTGAAAATGTTGCAACTATTGTACTTTGGAAAACACTTTGGTAACTAAGAAGTTAAAAGGAGTATTTACTATGCCATTTTATTTAAAGGACTTGAGCATCTGTGGATTTTGGTATCCTCGGGGGTCCTGGAACCAACCCCCCATGGATACCAAGGGACAACTGTACTTGAATGAAATAACCTTTGAGGAGAGCAGTATCTAATAAACAATTTTAGGATTTTTATTGAGACCTCATTCTGACCCTTTTATATTTATTAAAGATCATTTCATATATATATGTGATTGTGTGAGGTTTTTTTCTATCTTGCATAGGTATGTGTGTGTATATTTATATGTGTGCTTCTGGGCACGCGTATGTGTGTGCTCACAAATGTGTGTGTGTGTGTGCATGCACATGTGCACGTGTGTGTAATCCAGTAAAGATTAATGCTCTTGATTAGATAATCTCTTTGAGGGCTAAAGACAGCAAAAGCATAACCATGAGAACTTGTATCCCAGCAATCTATATACATTTTGGTGATATTTGACTTCCTTAGGATGTAAAATATGGTTTCTAGTCCATAATATTTATTAAATATCTTATAAGGATAGTCAACCTTAGCTGACATCCAGGTTATTATAGCATTAGCATTCTTCAAGGAGACACAACTAGAAACATCTTCATCATCAATTATTCATTTTATCATTTAAAAATATTTATTGTGTGATCTGTTTCCTAGTACTGTGTTATTTGTTGAAGATACAGTGGAGAACAAAACAGATATATGTTATTTATTATGCTGTAACAATACATCCTGAAACTTAGTGGTTTAACAAACAACCATTTCATTTACTCACGATTCTGTGGGTCAGCAGTTTGGGTTTGGGAACTAAGCTCAGCTGAATGGTTTTTCTGTTGGTTTCATCTGGGGTTCTTCATGTAACTGTAGTCAGCAGGTGGCTAAGTTGGGAGCTGGTTGATCTAAGGGGTCTCAGGGGAGATAGCTTGTCTCTTCTCCACATGGTCTCATTGTTAAAGAGGCTAGCCTGGCTTCTTTATATGGTGCCAGAAGGATTCCCAATGAACAGCAAGGCCGCCAAGCTGGAGAATGAAAAATATCTTTAAATCCTCTGCTTGTATTACATTTGCTGGTGTCTCATCAGCCAAAACATGTCACACTGCCAATGGCTGAGCTCAGGGTTAATGTGGAGGGGACTTCACAAGAACATAGATACAAGGAGGTGTCATTCATTAAAGGCCATTACTATAATAATCTACCATAATCAGCAGCTCTTTTCCCCACATTAAATGCATAGACCTCAATTCCATCATTCAACTGTTTAATTTTTTCTTTAAAATTATTTATTCCCTTCTTTCCATTCCATATGCCTCTGCCTTAGTTCACATTATTAGTTCACATTTTTACTTTCCTGGACTCTTAGGAATACCTCCGAATTCGTTTCTCTATGTTTATTCTTTTTCCTTTCTAAGCCCACTCCACCTTCATTCCACCACTGGAGTTATTTACTTAAAACTGGATTTATTTTAGCATTATGGGTGGTTTGTGCTTTGGACTCAGACTGTGATAGGAATCTCTCCTGGTCACATCGCTGCTAGATCTTGTATGAATCATTTAAACAAGTTTACTTGTGTTTAAAATAGGTATATAATTAGGAATTAATACATAATTAAACAATGAAATGATATATGAAATATCTTAGCACAGTACCTGATGTGTAACAGTCAAGATATTAATTTTAGAAAAATTACAGGGCCAGTTCAGTGAAATTAGATCAAGGCTGAATTCTTCTTTCAAGGAATGAGATGGTTTCCATTTCCTTTTTGAGGATATAAGACACTTGGTATGGAATGGGGAGGTCAGAAAAGAAGAAGCAATTGGTATTGTATTGCTGATTTAAGGCACATGGAGCTATCAAAGTGATGAGGAAGTTAAAGTAACACAGTCATCTCATACACAGATATACTTTCTGGCTCCCAACTCAAATATACATTATTTAGGTATATTGACAGAGAGAAACAAAACCCAAAGAAATGTAGTATGGGACCAACTCATGAATAAAATGTATATGATATACCTTTTATGAATTCATTTGATGTAACAAAAGATTCAGCTTGGTTTTTTTTTAAATAAATTTATTTATTTTATTTATTTATTTTTGGCTGTGTTGGCTCTTCGTTGTGGTGAGTGGGCTTCTCATGTGGTGGCATCTCTTGTTGCAGAGCACGGGCTCTAGGCATGTGGGCTTCAGTTGTGTCATGCAGTCTCAGTAGTTGTGGCTCGCCGGCTTAGTAGTTGTGGCTCACTGGCTCTAGAGCACAGGCTCAGTAATTGTGGTGCATGGGCTTAGTTGCTCTGTGGCATGTGGGATCTTCCCGGACCAGGGATCGAACCCGTGTCCCCTGCATTGGTAGGCAGATTCTCAACCACTGTGCCACCAGGGAAGCCCAAGATTCAGCTTTTTAAAATAGCAAAACAAAAGCAAAACTAGCAAAACAAAAGCAAAACAAACAAAACCCCAAACACTCAGTATTTAAGTCCAAGAGAATTTTAAAATAGATAACCCAAGATGTGGCACATATATACAATGGAATATTAGCCATAAAAAGAAATGAAACTGAGTTATTTGTAGTGAGGTGGATGGACCTAGAGTCTGTCATACAGAGTGAAGGAAGTCAGAAAGAGTAAAACAAATACCGTATGCTAACACATATATATGGAATCTAAAAAAAAAAAAAGGTTCTGAAGAACCTAGGGGCAGGACAGGAATAAAGATGCAGATGTAGAGAATGGACTTGAGGACATGGGGAGGGGAAAGGGTAAGCTGGGACAAAGTGAGAGAGTAGCATTGACATATGTACACTACCAAATGTGAAATAGACAGCTAGTGGGAAGCAGCTCCCATGTTTGTCATATTGTAAGCAAATGCAAACGATTCTCTCCTTGTCCATCCAACTTAATAATTTCAAAATATCAGTTTCAGAACTGTTCCTTCTAATACTTAAGGCTAATCTAATAGATTCTAAACAGAGGTTACGAACTCAAATGCCCCAGGTGCCAGCAGGAGACATTAGAAAGCCACCCCATTGGAGTGGGCACTCTGTCTAGACTGAGTTCATGCCCTGTTTATAGAAGGCAAATGCTTGCTGTTGTCTGGGAATGGCAATAAGTGAATCTCCAATATTATTAAGTAGTCTGATTTTGAAAGAAAAGACAGAAATGTTGATGTCTTTATTTCTACATTGTTAAATTTCAACTACTTACAATTTATAAAAGTGCCTTGTAAATTAAATTAAACTGATTGGAAGGCCAGAGTCAGCTGTTGGTCTGCCACTTTGCAACTATAGTAAAACAGGGCAGCTATAACTATTTTTCTGGTTGAGTGCAGTCTCTTCTTCCCCTGCCCTGGATTCACTTATTTTTTCAACCACATTTTTTGCTCAGGTCTGGGCTTCCTGTCTGAGAAGCCCTCTGTGACCTTGGCTGACTCTGCCATCCTAGCTTAGCCTGCTTCTCCCATTAAAGTGGCTTTCTTGCAGTCCACTGAACAGCTTTGGCAATGTTTTGCCGTACAGTTTTGCTCCTGAAGTTGCGTCTACAACTGTGTCACATAGTGCAAAGAGACTGGATTTGGATTTAGATAAACTTGTGTTTTCATCCTAGCTCAGCTACATTCTCTTTTTGAGCTTCTAGTTATGTTTCTTTACCCCTCTGAATCTTAGAATCCTGACTCTACAATAGTATTAACATTCTGAAGTCTAAATAAAATAATGTAATGAAATACCTAACATAGTGCTTGACACATAATATGTGGGCAATAAAATATGCTCCTGCAATTATAGATCCAAGCTCTCATTTTTAATTATCTCACTCACATTCTATCTTCATCTTAATGTCTTCTCTGTCAAGCCACTCCCTCCTCTCTGAACTGTTGTAGGCCTTATTTTCTCCATGGTATGTCTGCCATCTTGAACAATTATGTAACTTCTGTGCCAACTTTTCCCATACTTGTCATCACTCTAACCACAATGTAAACTTCTGAAGACAGAAATAGCAATAAACCATTTTGAGTTTCTTGGAATACCTTATAGTCTTTTATACATTCTCTGTATCTAGGTATATGCCAACTAGTTTCTCTAGGTCTTAGAGCCTCCAAATTGTAGGATAGAAAGAAATCTTAGAGATTATTACTCCAACTGATCATTTTATAGCTGAGGAAATTAAGTCCTCCTATCAAGGTGCCATGGATGGGGAGGGACAGCACTGTAGAACTGGAGTTAAACATTAAAACATTCAATTTGTTCACTCTTAGAATTCATAGCATTGGCTCTGGAGTGAAATATTCCATTTTAACTCCTCCCCTTACCAGCTGTGTGAACTTAGGCAAGTTATATAATATTTATGAGCTTCAGTTTCTTAATTTCTCAAGAGGGGTTATTAAAACCTAAGGTTTTTTTGAGCATAAATGAGGTAAAATATGTAAAGCGTTCAGCACAGTGCTGGTATATACCAAACATTCAGTACATTCTTCAGTGATGATAAAAATGAGAATGATACCAGTTCTGCTGATGTATTTATGTTTGCTGACTCTGTCATTTAGGGAATTAGAAAACGATTGTTGCCATCCTTTGTTTTAAAGACTCTGCACCTTTACAACATAATAAATTATTTTTCAGCCTTTGGTTCTTCAGGTTGAAAATTTCGGCTCACATAATCTTTCCCAAGATATAAGATTTTCAAACCCGTAATATTTTTATAGCTCTCCTATAAACTTTCTTTACAACTTTTTCTCATTCTTTAGAATAAAGTACATTGTATTTTAAAGCAGGGTTATTGCACTCATTGTTGGTATGTTCTAATTCATTGTTTATAATGATTGTTTTAACTATCTTTGAATCAGAGTTTTTGGTTTGTATTTATTTTGATTTGTTATTATTATGACCTTTTGATGGTTGTAATAGCAACTTGCTGAATACTTCTGCTGAAGAAGTATTAAGTAACCACTAGTCTGTATTCCCATTTTAAAGTGTTACTGGTATAAACATTGCTTGATACTCTGGAATACCGAAGATGCTTTCTGCCAAACATAAATAGATTTTCAGAAAGCTAGACCCTGAGCTCTGCAAGAAGACACAGTAGGCCATTCAGAATAGAGAGATCCATTTAGTTCAGAAGTAGCTTTCATTGTCACGTAAATATTGTCAAGTAAACAGTACATCAGTAGCCTCAAGCATGTACTTCCTGTGTGAAAGGCTGAGACTTTGGAAGTTTGAGGGAATAGATTAGATTTCTCAACCTCTTCCTTTCCAGTGTGATTCCCTTACACATTTTTTCTACTCTTCCCATTAATAATCCTTAACAGTTAGCTCTGTCTATTAAAATACTCAATAAATATTTTTTTAATAAATGAATCAATGAATCAGTGTATAATATCCTAACAATTTCTTCACTTCTGTCACAATTCTGTCTATTCCCATTTTAGACATCAAGGATATTTACACATGCTACTAATGTACAAAATACTATACTTTTCTGTTAAATGAACACATACTCTAATTCTTTAGTCTATTGAGATGCTTGAAAAAATATGACCTTTCTGGTCTAGACTTTTGTGAAAAAATGTGTATTAGCTGGATCCCCCCAAATCTGGCATATTTTGAAATTAATGTGCTCAAAGGGAAGAAATGCCGCAAATCCCCAAGACACAACTTGAAGTACCGTCATTAAATTGTGATTTGCTGGCAGAGGAAGGCAGAGGGAACAGCAGTGTGCCATATAGAAAATATAAATGGAACGGACTATTTTCATAGAAAATAGAGATGGAGTGGACCAGCAAAGTCAAGGCAAGTCTGGAAATCAAAGTGATCAAATGGATGGATCTAGAGGGTAATTTAAGAGCACAGGCTTTGGAATCAGAATGCCTGAATTTGAACTCTCTTTTATACCACCTGCTAGCAATATACTAGCTATGCACAAACTTCTCCTGTTTTAGTTTCTGATCAGTATGGTGGGAATAATAGTACTTACCTCATATGGTTGTTGTAAGGATTAAGAAGGCACATAAAGTACATAATAGAATACCTGGCACATACTAAGAACTGTTCTTTTTATAGAGGCTATAAATCAGAGGATTCTCACACTTGAGATTTGTAAGGCTTCTCTGGTGAACTCACGTATATAGAGCTAGATCATTGGAAGCATCTTTGCATATAATTTTGTGAAATGAATATATTATTGATTATAGCTTTCAAGATCACATAGCTATTAAGCCTTAACTAAATTATTCTTACTTTCTCTCCTTTCTCCTCCCCTCCCTTCCTTCTTTCCTTCCTTCCTCCCTTCTTCCCTCCTTCCTACCTTTTCTTCCTGCCTTCCTTCTTCCTTTTTCCCTGTCTTCCTTTCTCCCTTCATTTCTACCAGCATTTACTACTCAACGAATATGTTCCAGATTATCCTAGGTACTGAGAATACTTGCTTTCTTTCTGTCATTAATCTCTCTCTTTTTCTATTTGTCATCAGCCTAAATATATGTATGAAAAGGGAGTGGCTAATTCTAATTGAGTTATTAAAAGACTTCGTAAAAGAAATAATGCTTAAATTAAGCCTTGATTTTTGTGTTCTCCAGTTGGCTGGTAGACTGAGGAATGGAATGGGGAAAGATGAAACGGTAGAAGGTGCAGAATTACAAGGGACAGAGGCATGAAATAACACGGTGGTATTTAGTGGTATGGATAGAAAAAAATGACTTCATTGAAGATTTTGGACATTATCTTGAAGATCATAGTGTTTTCAGTGGGAGAGTGACATGATCAGGTTCACCTTCTGGCAACAGTATAGAAGATGGATTAGAAGCAGGAGGAAGATTTAAGGATATTATGGTAATAGTTCCAATGAAATACTCTCTAGTCAGAAGTAGTCAGGATGAAGAGAGTAAATAGGTGCTGGAAAGGGAAAATAGGCAGGATTTGATAAGCACTTAAACGTACAATAATTATATGCCATCTATCAGACTATGTTTGCCTGTGGGAAGCCAAGAGCTGATTCCCATGTACACATGCTTGACTCTCCTTGACACAGGGGTGATTCAAGGTCTCTGCTTCCACCAGGTACTGAATAACCTCCTTCCCCCACTGTTGTTCTAATCAATATCACCAACATTGCTGGGGTCTCATTTGTGGCTTTAGCTGCTCTTGCCCCTTCCCTTGGTCTAATTTTTGTGGCTGTTTCTGCTGGTTCTAGTTCAACACCATTATTACTGTTGCTGCTTTGCTGGCTCCACTGCCACCATGGTCACAGGCAGTCTCCAGATTTTACAGGACTGTTGTGCTGATCATAATTGAAGCCTCCGGCTCATCTGTAGTAGCTGGCCCTGATCTTGTTTTACTGTGAACATGGAATGTAGAAAAATAATGGGCTTTTCAACCAATAAAATTGAGATTTCATTCTTAACTCTACCACTTACTAATTTTGTGACACTTTGGGTAAGTTACTCAAACTCTGAGTCTTATTTTCTTTATCCTTAAAATTAGGGTCCTATCATATAGGGTTGTTCTGAGGATTCAATGACTTCATGTAATTAAAATTCCTGACAATACTGTTTATATAGAGTGTGGCATAGGGTAACTACTTTTTATTACTATCTTAATACTTATCACAGGCCTACTTGAGTTCCATCACCACTTTTACTCTGTTCTACCTACCAAAGCTGGCTGCAATTTTGTTTCCCCAAAGCTCTTGCTTCCCCAGAGTTCTTCTTGTGGATAACAGGTTAAAGAGATCAGTTACATAACTCCAACTTGAACAACATCTGTAATATATGGTTGCCTGATACATGTTAATCTCTCTCCCATCCCTGTTGTAGCATACTCTCATTGGGTTGCTTTTCCTTAGGGTGGTTTTCCGCAGATTCTGTCCTTTGGTACTGTACTCATCGATTTGCATTCTCTTGTGGAGGTCTGAATCTCAATGTACAATGTACTGTAAATATAACATTTACAGTGCTTTGTATCATATGAGACAATATTGATGTAGATACTGACAGAAGGACTATTCATCTTGTAAACAGATGATGTAAACTTATGGTATTGATAAATACAATACGGTACTGTAAAGGTATTTTCTTTTCCTTATGATTTTCTTAATAACATGTCTTTTCTCTAGCTTACTTTATTATAGAATACAGCATAAAATATATATAACAAACAAAATATGTGTTAATCAACTCTTCGTTATTGGTAAGGCTCCTGGTCAACAGTAGGCTATTATAGTTAAGTTTGGGGGAGTCAAAAGTTATACATGGATTTCCGACTGTGCAGGGTTTGGTACTCCTGATGCCTGTACTCAGATTCACGGTATTTTGTTTCTTGGGAGTATTTTTGGACTGAGCAACAAGTAAACTTTATGTTCTACATAAAAGGGTAATGCTAAATAGTCTAAATTAAGCAATGCAAAGTAAACAGCTTTAGTACAGTCTCAATACAGAAATAATATGTAAAATTCCAATATTTTTATTATTATAAATATATTTAAGATTCTAGAGTTTATAAACTACCATTTGATGATATCATTAAGGTACAACATTGCTTTCTCAAGTGGTTTGACTATTCAAAAGTGTTTAAGTTAGATTATAAGTTGGCAAGTGTTATCATACACATTGTTAAAAATGTTTAATATTTTCAAATGTCACAAGAGAACCTGGAACTGTAATATCAAGCATTGCACATTTGGGATTTAATTTTGTAGTACTTTGTAACATTTACCTTGCTGATCTTTGGTATTAATCTCCTTCTTTTTGGTTTGATTTGCTTTGGGTAAAACTTTAAAAAATCTTTTATTTTGTATAAAATCTATAGTTCATATTTGAAACATAAAATTTCTACTTTGGTTTCCCGGTTGTATATGTATATCAAATCACTGAGGTTTTCAAGCCTGAATTATACATAGAATAAATTTATCTGAAATAAATTTATTGGATAAAGCCAGCTGATACGGTCCAACGATGTGATCTACACTTTCACATTACTGTATTTTTAATTATTTTCTGAATGTTTAACACAGTTACCTAATAGAGTATAAAGAAAATTTTGGTAGTTTTCTTACTAATTTTGCTTTCTTGTACTGTGTGCCCACACTCCAACACAAGTTGTGTTTATTTTTTCAGGGAAATTTTAAGATAGAAACTTGAATATTTTGGGCTACCAATTTTTTTTTTTTTTTTTTTTTTTTTTTTTGCGGTACGCGGACCTCTCACTGTTGTGGCCTCTCCCGTTGCGGAGCACAGGCTCCGGACGCGCAGGCTCAGTGGCCATGGCTCACGGGCCCAGCCGCTCTGCGGCATGTGGGATCTTCCCAGACCGGGGCACGAACCCGTGTCCCCTGCGTCGGTAGGTAGACTCTCAACCACTGCGCCACCAGGGAATGGGCTACCAATTTTAATTTCCTCAGGAAGTACTATCCTCACAGGCATCTCAAATATTTTCAGTTTACCACTATAATATTGATTTATAATATTTAAACAGTGCTAAAATATTTTCAAATCTCTATGTTGGCATTTTGAAAATTATTTTATTCTTTAGTACCTATACGTAGATTTTTCTTGGGAAATATTTTATTGAAAAAATTTTCACTTTCAAAAAATCTAAAAACAATAAATGCTGGAGAGTGTATGAAGAAGAGGGAACCCCCTTATACTGTTGGTGGGAATGTAAATTGATACAGCCACTATGGAGAATAGTATGGAGGTTCCTTAAAAAACTAAAAATAGAACTACCATATGACCCAGCAATCCCACTACTGGGCATATACCCAGAGAAAACCCAAATTCGAAAAGACACACACACCCCAATATTCATTGCAGCACTATTTACAATAGCCAGGTCACGGAAGCAACCTAAATGTCCATCAACAGAGGAGTGGATAAAGAAGATGTGGTATATATACAATGGAATATTACTCAGCCATAAAAAGGAACAAAATTGTGTCCTTTGTAGAGATGTGGATGGACCTAGAGAGTGTCATATAGAGTGAAGTAAGTCAGAAAGAAAAACAAATATCGTATATTAACGCATATATGTGGACTCTGGAAAAATGGTATAGATGATCTTATTTGCAAAGCAGAAATAGATACACAGATGTAGAACGAACAAATGTATGGATACCAAGGGGGAAAGGGGGGAGTGGGAGGAATTGAGAGATTGGAATTGACATATATACACTATTGATACCATGTATAAAATAGATAACTAATGAGAACATACTGTATAGCACAGGGAACTCTACTTGATGCTCTGTGGTGACCTAAATGGGAAAGAAATCCAAAGAAGACTGTATATATATAGCTGATCCATCTTGCTGTGCAGTAGAAACTAACACAACATTGTAAAGCAGCTATACTACAATAAAAATTAATTTAAAAAATAAAGTTCACAATATTGTTACATAATAATACATTTGCATATCTCAGTATTTGGAACCACAATGCCTAGGTTAGAATTTGAGCTCCACTATTGGTGTGCTCCATCTTGGGAATGTTACTTCATCTTTCTAAACTTCAGTTTTACATTATAAAGTGAGGAAAATAATAGTACTTATTTCACAATATTGTTATAAAGATTATATGATTTAATATATCTAAGACAATTAGAAGAGTGCCCGGAACACAGTAAGGGCTATAGAATTGTTTGCTTTGTTACTGTTTTTTTAATTATTTGGGAAAGCTTAGGAAAAAAGGATATGAATTATAAACCTGAAGAACAAATTTCTTACAGAGCAGTATTACAATAATCTCCCCCTGGAAAAGGGTACTAAGATTCTCACTAATCAAGATTAGATTTAACACTGATGTACAATGAATCAGAGAAAATTTTGCATTGATCAGTATGAGATGGTTAGAAGAATCTTTTAATATCTAAGTAATAACTGTTCTACTGAATTCTGCCCCTTAATAAGGCAAAGTATTGGAGAAGTTATAATTCTTTGCTATCCTCGTTAGTATCAATAGGTCTTAGGTGAAATAAACCAATAAGAGCTGAGCTGCTAATTCTGCTGCAGCAGAGGGAGATCGATGGCTTACTCAGGAAAGGGCCTGTTCCTGATGGTCACAGGCCAGGAATGTGGCAGAAATATAAGATGCCAGGCTCTCTCAAGGCTGGGACTCCTGCAGTACACAGCACTGTTGTGCTTTGAGATCTAGCTTGCCTTTGATCGCTTACTCTATGAGAAACAGATGTGGGTCCAGGAAAAGTGACTCAGGGTCCAAAAGGGGGTGTTAACATTATAAACATGTCTAGTTATTTCCATCCCAAGGAAGATGCAGAGTTGTAATCGTCTCTTATCTTGGGGTCAGGGATGGAAGAAGAGAGGGACGATTTACCCCACTTTTCTTTTTTCTTTTAAAAATATACTGTACCCAATGTGCTGCACTTAAAGTGTATTAACTGGGTTGTGCCATGCTGGTGGACTAAGGAGAGTTAGATAAACTAGTTTATAAGTCATTTCTGTAGGTGCTCTTTTAATGTTATAAAGCATGTCCTAATGGGATACCCATTTGTTTCAAACAGGTATCTCAGACCTCACTCATATTCCCCACCCTGCCCCAAAATTGTTTCCTTCGTATCATTCTTGATTAATATTATCACTATCCATCCACTTTCAAGGCTATAAATCTTTGTAATTCTATTCAAATTCACTCTTTTCCTCATTCCCTGTATCAAATTCATAGTTCACTCTACCATGTGCCAGACACTGTTCTGGGAACTAAGTTACATCAGTGAAAAGAAATCAGTAACGACAACAACAAAAAGGGTATCTGTCCTCATAGTGTTTATTTCTAGTGGGAGGAGACAAATAAATTTACAAATAAATACATAATTTAACCTAGTGGAGTATTATCGTTTTGTTATATTATTATGATTTGTCTCAAATTATTGTTGTTGTGAATAACTCTTTAGAAGTAAAAGTAAAAAAAAATCTGGAATTGAAACTGAAAAGTATTAAAAATGAGTAGTATCATCAGAAAACATTACAATGGACCAGAAAAAAACAAAAACATGTTTTTTGTTTTAGAAAACAAACATAGAAAAATTATCTTGAGCTTTGGGAAATTTAATCAAGAAACATTTATTAGAAGCTTACTATTTATGTATTCATTCATTCCACAAATATTTCTTGAGAATATCCTAGGCACTGGGACAAAATAGTAAACAAAATAAAATCCCTGCTCTTATGGAGTTTGCTTTCTAGTGGAGACAGATAAATACCACCCCCCCCCACCCCTGCCACCCTGCCATGCACTATTTTCTAACTATTCTATTTCCTAGCTCTCCCAACCTGCTCTCCCGTGCCCCCCTAATAAAATCTTTGCTACCAGGACCTTAGTGTGGGGCACTTTTCAGCCAAGGATTATTGTGTTTTAACTGGTCTCAACTCCATCATTCACACTGCCACAGTCATCTTTCTAAAACATAGAGTTAATAATTGCATTCCTCTGCTTATAAATATTTTGACTCCCTATCATCTGCCTTATGATTTTATTCACATTCTGGCCCCTATCTATTTTCCAGCCTTATAACCTGTGTAACATTTCCTTTCAGCTGACCCTCCAGCTTTTAGCTGAAGAGCTGCTCCTACTTTACTGGGAAAATAGAAACAACCACACAGGAGTGCTTTCATCTTCTTAGCTCGATAGCTGTAACCCCATCTCCATAAGAGAGTATGAGTCATATTCTTTATCTTCCTTTAAATACAATTTTTTTTTTTTTTTTTTTTTTTTTTTTTGCCGTACGGGGGCCTCTCACTGTTGTGGCATCTCCCGTTGCGGAGCACAGGCTCCGGACGCGCAGGCTCAGCGGCCATGGCTCACGGGCCCAGCAGCTCCGCGGCATGTGGGATCCTCCCGGACCGGGGCATGAACCCATGTCCCCTGCATCGGCAGGCGGACTCTCAACCACTGCGCCACCAGGGAAGCCCCTTTACCTTCCTTTAAAGTCTATCATGGCCAATACTTCTGCTTGTGGTACAAACCCCAGCCTCTCTCGATTTTTCAAGACCTTTTGTATCATAATAGGCTTCCTTTCTAGTGGATTATTTTCACCTTTATTTGATATGCTCTTATGTCATCCATTAAAAAGTCTATTCCTTCATTTCATTTTCCCCTAAATATTTTACTCTAGTTTTCAAAACACTGTTGTCTTAACTTGTTCTCTCTATTCTTCACCTACTGTTTGCTCATCAAACTCTAGTGAACCTTCTCTGTACTCATCTTGCTGTATCACGCAGCAACATTCAATATGATTCACCTTTCATTCCTTAAAAACTAGACTCTCTAGGCTAGTTCCTCTTTTTTGGTCTCCTTGCACTGCTGGTCCTTCTCTTCTACCTGAAATCACCATATCCATACCTTCTAGCTAGGTGATTTCATTTAGACACAATGTTTTAAATGCTAATAATTATGAAATTAAATATATCTATCCCTGTCTATACTCTGAGCTCCAGATTTATACATCCAAATGCTTATAGGGCATGTCCATTTGAATGCTTAATAGGCACCACAAACTTAAAATTTTCAAACCAAAACCCTTAATTGTTCCCCACTCCTCAAGTCTTCTTCAGGCTGTCTCCCCCATCCCAGTAAGTGATACCACCATCCACCCAATTACACAAGTCCCAAACCTAAAAGTCATATATTATTTCTCCATTTTTTTTCTAGTCCCTCCTCACAGAATCCATCGGCATGTTCAGAATATATTCTAAATCTTTCTACTTCCCATCTTTACTACCACCACCTTGGACTAAGCCACGATCATATCTTGCCAGGACAATTGGAGTAGCTTCTTAACTACTGTCTTTGCTTCCCCTCTTGATTCATGCCCACATAGTTGCCAGATTAATTTTTATTAACGTATCATCAGATCCTGACACTTCCTTGCTTAATTAAAGCCCTTCAGCGGTTTCCCATGTCATTTAGGATAAAGTCCAGGATCTTTACTGCCAAGGCGGCTCAGTGTGATTTGGCCCCGGGATACCTCTTTGAGATCACATCTTAACCTTTTACCCTCTAGCTTATTCTACTCTAGCCATTCTGTCCTTTTTTCTGTTCCTTGAGTAACCCAAACTCTTTTCCGCCTCAGAACATCGGCACTTGATATTCTCAACATTTAGGGTACTCTTTCTCTGACTTTTTGCATGGAAGTTTATTTTTCTTGAATCTTAGCTCAACTATCACCTCCTCAGAGAAGACTTCTTTACCCTTTATTCAAAATAGCACACTAGTCTTGTGGGGAGTTCTATGACAAACATTTGCTAGATACAAATACATTTAAGACATGTTCATATATTACATTGCTTTTTTGGAATTCATATGCACAGTAGCACATTATAACTTCATTTGTTTATTAATTCATTCAGCTAATATTTATTGAGCACCTTCTGTGTGCCAAGAATTATTCTAAGTGCTTGAGATACATCAAAAAGTAAAACAGATGTGACTCCCTAACTTCTAGCGAGTGAGACAAATAAATAATAAATAATAAATATAATGAAAAGTAAATTATATAGTGTAAGGAAGGCCATATATGCTATAGAAAAAAAGGAGAGCAGGTTAAGGAGGACTGAGAGTGCTGTGGAGGTGAGGGGTGCTCTGAGAATTGTGTTATAAAGTAACCAGCATTTCCCCAATTACTTGACTGTAGAAATTGTATTATGAGCTTATGAAACTAATCTTTTAACACAACTTTACCTACTTTCTGTCTCTTTCCTCCTGCCTGTAAGGCACACACGTCATTTTATGGAGTAGAGACCTGCATTCTAGAGACGCTATCTAATTTTCCTTAAGTCACAAATCCTTCCTAGAATTTTAAGGTATGATCTATGTGTTACAAAGTTGATTATGGGGATTATGATAACAGAAACAATAAGTTGCATACCTAGCATATTTGACACTTCAAACAGCTTATTTATAAGACAAAATTACTTCCAGTAATAGTCATGTAATAAAGCAAAAATAATGGTTGGGAAAAAAAGGAGATCATGAAAATTTTCTTTTCATAAATTGTGTATATATAATCATACCAATGAAAAATAATAATAAATAAAATTAATATATAGTACAAGAATGGAAAACAATAATGGATTAATGTTTTAAAACTACATTAATGTATTTTTTTTTAAAAAGAAAAGGTTATATATGCTGATTGTTACGGATTGAATGTTTGTGTCCTCAAGTTCATATGTTGAAACCCTAACTCCCAGTGTGGCTGTATTTGGGGTATGAAAGTAATTAAGGTTAAATGAGGCCATAAGGATGGGACCCTGATCCAATAAGATTAGTGTCCTTATAAGATGAGATTTCAGAGCGCTTACTCTCTCTCTTTTTCTATGAGCACACACTGAGGAAGGACCATGTGAAGGCAGCATGAGAAGTCAGCCATCTGCAAGCCAGGAAGAGAATCCAGAAACTGAATCAGCCAGAACCTTGATCTTAGATTTCTACTTTCCAAAACTGTGAGACAATAAATTTCTGGTGCTTAAGCCACCCAGTCTATGGTATTTTGTTATGGCAGCCAGAGCAGACCAATACACCACTATATCGGTCTGCTATAGTAATTAACATATAATAATACAGTTTTTGTTATTGAAACTTCTAAAAATTTGTCAATAGCTTTATGAAAGTTGATTTTCTTTATATGGTCCTACTTAATAGATTGTGTAGCCAGATTTGTCTATCTTTACTCATAATAACTGGAGAACACTTTTTATTCACTTTTTTTTTTAACTTTAATTTAAAAGTTTTGTCACAAAAAGCAACAAATAGAAAACTAGAAAATATCCTGTCCAAGATTTTCTTTCTGGTCTAGAGGACTTGGGGCTGCATGGATTGATTTCTGGGCTCTCTATTCTGTCCCATTGGTCTATATATCAGTCTTTATGCCAGTACCATACTGTTTTAATTACTGTAGCTTTGTAATATATTTGAAATCAGAAAGTGTAATCCTTCAATTTTGTTCTTCTTTTTGGGGGTCATTTTTGGTTCCATACAAATTTTAGATTTTTTTTTCTGTTTTTATAAAAAAAAATACCATTGGAATTCTGATGGAGTGCAATGAGTCTGTAGATCAATGGACAATTGAACAATATTTAGTTTTCCAATGCATGATCACAGGATGTCTTTCCATTTATTTGTATCTTCAATTTCTTTTGTCAATGTTTTGTAGATTTCAGTGTGCAAGTCTTTCACCATCTTAGTTAAATTTATTCATAAGTATTTTATTCCTTTTTGTGCTATTGTAAATTAGATTATTTTCCTAATTTCCTTTTCAGATAGTTCATTGTGGTGCATAAAAACAAAACTGTTTTTTGTATGTTGATTTTGTGTTCTGTAAATTTACTGTTTCTTTATTTGTTCCACCAATTTTTATGGAGTGTTCAGTGTTTTCTGTATCTGAGATCCTGTCCTCCACAAACAGGAATGATTTTACTTCTTCCTTTCTGATTTGGATGCTTTTTATTTTCTTTTTCTTGCCTAATCTCTTTGGCTATGACTTTTAGCACTATACTGAGTAGAGGTGGTAAGAGTGAGCATCCTTGCCTTGTTCCTGTCTTTGAGAAAAAGGTTTCAGTTTTTCATTGAGTATGGTATTAACTGTGGGTTTCCATATATGGCCCTTATTATGTTGAGGTAATTTCATACTAAAAATCTTCTGCATAGCAAAGGAAACAATCAACAGAGTAAAAAGGCAACCTACAGAATGGTGCTAAGTATTAGTAAACTTTGTATCTGATAAGGGGTTAACTTCCAAAATATGAAGAACTCCTACAACTCAACAGTAAAAAAAATCATTACCTTGTTAAAAATGGGCTAGAGACTCGAATAGACATTTCTCCAAAGAAGACACACAAATGGGCAACAGGTATATGAAAAGATACTCAATGTCATTAATATTAAGAGAAATGCAAATCAAAACCATGAGATAGCACCTCACACCTGTTAGGATGGCTGTTATCAAAAAGAAACAAACAAACAAAAAAACGAGACAACAGGTTGGTGAGGATGTGGAGAAATTGGAAGCCTTGTGCACTATTGGTGGGAATGCAAAATGGTGTGGCTGTTATTGAAAACAATACAGAGATTCCTCAAAAAAATTAAAAATAGAACTACTGTATAATCCAGCAATCCCATTTCTTGTATTATCCAAAAGAATTGAAGTCAGAATCTCAAAGAGATATTAGGGTTAGTGCTGTTCATTACAGCACTATTCACAATAGCCAAGATATGGAAACAACCTAAATGTTCATAGATAAATGAATGGATAAAGAAAATGTATTATATACATACAATGGAATATTATTCAGCCATTAAAAAGAAAGAAATTCTGCAATATGTAATTATGTGGATGAACCTGGAGGACATTATGCTAAGTGAAACAAGCCAGACAAAGAAAGTCAAATACTGCATGATTCCACTTGTATGAGATATTTAACATAGTCAAATTCATAGAATCAGACAGTCGAATGGTGGTTGTCAGGGGTTGGGGTCAGAGGGAAATGGAGAGTAATCAATAGGCATAAAGTTTCAGTTATGCAAGATAAATAAGTTCTAGAGACCTGCTGTACAACATTGTGCCAGTGTACTGTATCATACACTTGAAAATTTGTTATAATTTATAAATAGTATAAATAGCTCTTATGTTAAGTGTTCTTACCACGATAAAATTTAAACAAAAAAGATTGCCATAGATTTCAAAATGGTTGTACCAATTTACACTCCCACTAATTCATGAGTTTCTGTTGCCACTCTTGACAACACCAAATATTTCAATCATATTAATTTTAGACATTCTGGTGGGTATGTAGTAACGTATCCTTGTTAACTTTAATTAGCATTTTCCTGGTGACTGAATATGTAGAGCATCATTTCACATGCATTTTGGCCATGTAAATATCCTTATTTAAAGTATCTATTTGAGTCTTCTCATTTTAATAGTGTTGTTGCCCTAGTAATTACTACATTCTTTGTCTTTTTATTCTTATTAATGTGAAAATTATTTATGTATTTTAGAAACTACCATTTTGCTTATTTGTATAGTCTCCTCCCAGTTTGTGGCTTCTTTTTTTTCCCACTTTCATTGTGTATCCTTTGGAAGCATGGAAGTTAAGTTTAGTGAAGTTGAAGAAATCTATGTATTCTTATGCCTTATATAAGATATCTTTCTTGATCCCTTCAAAATAAAGTAATAGATGTGCATTTTTCTTTCAAACTTTTAAAAAAGTTTAGCTTTCATATTTGTCTTTAATTCACCTGGAATTGATTTCTGTATATACCGTAGAGGTAGAGACTATGTCCATGTATATTTTTCCATTAGAATATCAGTTGTTCCAGCATTGGATATTTAATGGACTGTACCCTATCATCAGATTTGCAGTACCAAGCCTGTGGAACATTGGATTTCCATAAAGGTTTGAGTATGTCCCTAGATTCTCAACTGTCTTTTCCTGTGTCAGTACAAGGCTGTCTTAATTACTAAAGCTTTATTATAAGTCTTAATGTTTAGAAAGAAAATCCTTGCTATTTTTGGCCCCTTGCTCTTTCATATAAATTTTAAAATTTGTTTGTCATGATATAAAAAGAATAATAGGCATTTTAATGGGAATTGTATTGATTTTATTAATCATTTTAGAGAAAATTGATATTTTTCCAGTTTTCTGTCTCCCAGCAATGAATTTATTATGTCTGTATTTATTTAGGACTCCTTTAATGTCTTTCAATAAAGTTTCACAATTTTATTAAGTTCTTATACATCTTCAATTATATTTATTTTCATATTTGTATTTTTTGTTGCTACTGTTAATAGGAGCCATATTTATTACATATTAAATTTTGTAGTTTGATTTTTCATGTCTTAGCTAAAAGAATAGTCAGTAAACATTTTTTCTATCAAATCTACTAGAAATTAACCTATTATTCAATGTTAAGCAGTTTACTGAAACTTCTGATATATTTTATTAAACTAAATTATTATTAAAATAAATATTAATAATACTAAAAATTCTTATAAAAGTAGTTCTCATGATTCCAATTAAAGAGTTAAAAATGAAAGTGGAAATCAACAGAAGCAAAACCTTTGTACAATGCTTTTTCTTTAGTATATTGTCAGAGGATGTTGGAGGTTTCAGAACTACTTAAAAGAAAATTTCTTTCTACATACTCCTTTCATTCTTCTTCATACTCCTTTTTGGAGATCCATATTTGTTAAAAGTACCCAAAGAAGTTAGAATTGGCACTTTAATCTGTGGACTCATTATCGTGGTTCTGTTGTTTTAAAATATTTTTTATTTGCGTTCAACTTCACCGGTACACAGCACACTTGACAGAGAGTTGGATTTTTATTTTTGAGAATTCTGTATTTAGCCTATCATTCAAGTTCCAGGTTGCTGTATTTCCTCCTGATGTTGTCACAGAAATCTTATCAGATATCAATATCACTTTACATGATGACTGACTCCTAACACTGTATTTCCAGATAACTACTTTACCCATTAGATTGTGCTCACATGTTACTTTAAGCTTTCTACACTAAAATCACTGTTATAGCCACCCTTCATTGTCCTTACCTAATCCTAACTAGTTCCTAGAGACAGAAACTAATTTTTCTGGAGAGGAGAGGTGTAGATGAATATTTAGGGTGAGAGTGTTCAGGGAGGAAGGCACAGAAAGTCCAAAGACTCAGAGATTAAAATGTACAAGGAGGCCAGGATGGCTCGAGGGGAATGGGCAGGGAGAAAGTGGTAGGAAATTAGGTCAGAGAGGCAGTCTGGGGAAGCTGATCAAAAGCCTTTTAGGTCAGGATCACACAGACATATGCACTTTCAACTGCCTTGCCTCTCTTTTGTTTGTTATTGTTTGGAAAAATCATAGTTCAGTTAAATAAAAATCTGTGTCTACTTCAAGCCTGAATTGCTTTAGCTGAAATCTGGAGAAAAACATGAACATTATTCTGACTGATCTTGTTTTAAATCCATGGTCACCTGCTTCAGGTGAGTGGGATCAAGAATTCTGACATGAACTTGTTAACTATGAGATGCTTATTATAAATTCAGGTGGAGGTGTAGGATTGGATAAAAAGTGTGGGGTGGGAGATGTGTGGTGATGGTAAAAAGTTGGCAGTTACTTCTGTGCAAATGGCATGTGAGGGAATAAACATGGCTAGAAAATAGTCCAAAGACCGAGTCCTCAGGGACACCAAAATTTAGAATGTAAACAGAAGATGCAGCAAAGGAGCCTAACAGGGTAATGAGCTGAGTAAGAAGTAAATCAGGGGTTTTGGGCATCCTGGAAGTCAAGTGAAGACAGTGTTTCAAGTAAAATGAAGCGATCAGCTGTGTCAAATACTGTCGGGAGAGTTGGATAAGAAGGGATTGATCATTAGATTTGGCAATGTGGACATCTTTGCAGGGGCAAGTCTAATTGGGACAGACTTGAGAGGATATGGGAGGTGGATAGGTGGAGTTTGCAAGTTTGAACAACCCTTTCAAGGAATATTGTTACAAAGGGGGTCACAAATAGAGTGGTAGTTAGAACAACATATAGAATCTAGGGAGGATGTTTTTTAATGGGAAATATTATAGCATGTTTGTAAGATGATTGTAATAAGCCAGTAGAGAGTGTGAAAAAAGTGGTGATGAGAGAGAGAGGGTATAACTTCAGAAGCGAGTTCTTTGAGTAGGTGAGAGGAGGGGGGATCCAGTGCCCAAGTGGAGAAGTTGGCCTTAGACAGGATCCCAGAGAGTTTGCCTTTGTAATTGGACATTCCTGATAAAGGGAATAGCACGAGCAAAGACCTTGTGTAGTGGGAATGAACATGATCTGTTTGAGAAACTGAGACAAGAGCTATGTGGAAGGAACACAGAGAGAAAGAGGGCAAGTGGTTGGCACTGAACTTGGACTGGTAGGTATGGGACAGGCTATACAGGTCCAGGTGTCTAGGCTGAGTTTATTGGTCTTAATTCTAACATCAATGGAAGCCATCAAAGGGTATTAACCATGGCAGAAGTATGTGTGACATGGTCAGATTTGGCTGTATTGTGAACAGACTGGAAGCGGAGGAGTAAATGAATGCAATGAGAAACAGTGGTGTGCTGTTGCTTTGGTTTAGGTGAGAGATCATGGTAACCTGAGAGAGTGGTCAGACTGGAGATGGTGAGAAGTGGAATATTCCAAATATATTTAGGAGGTAAAAATCAAGACTTGTTGATGGATTGGATATGGAAAATGTCAGAGAAGAAGGAAAAGTCCTTCTTCCTTTTAGGTCAAATTGCTTCTTACCTGTTAAAATTCAGTTCAGATATCCCCATTCAGGTTAGCATTTTCTAACCATTTCAGCAATATTAAAACGAGGTTCATGTCCTTCAGGTTCTTTTGGCACAATATTCAGATCTCTTTATGGCACATAAGGTAATTTCTCTGCTGAAGTAACTATCTTCAATTAACAGCAGGCTTCTTAAAAGCAGGACCACACTTCATTCTTTGTATTCCAACATGTGACATCACATCTTTTAAATAACAGTGCTTCAGTTCTGAAAGATTTCTTTAATACTTCTTTTCTTAGTTTAGAGCAACAAGATCTGAAGTGTAAAGGGGCTCTGGAAACATGATAATGTCTCTAAAGAAACTTAGCTCTACACCATAGAAACCACAACATGGTTGGGGATGTACAGGGAGGGACCATGTCACCAACACACAATTGCTATCATCTTTAATGTAGCCTTCCACTGAAGAAGGATAAACAGCATCACTAAATTCAATATGAAAAGAGTGTGATTTAAGGAGCTTCTGTTAGGTCAATCTCCTAAATTCTGAAAAGCAAGTTGAGTCATTCCCCTAGGACGAGGATGAAAGAAGTTTGGTAGTAGGACATTCCTGACTATAGAACTACAAAAAAGAAACGTAGTTGTAAACCTTTCCAGGCAGCTCACTCTTCCTGGGCCAATCCCACATTTGTGGAAATAGCCAAACAGATGTCTAGATGGAGCAGGACATATTCAAAGAAAAAAAAGATGAAATATAAGCAGGAAAGAATCCACAGAGGATCTATAAAAACAAAAGGGAAAGTGAAATGAAGAAAGGAACATAAGCAGAAGGGATGCTGAAATTTAAAGGTAGTGATTTTATTGTCTAGTTTTTAAAAAATGATATAAGTGGGTCTCATTAACAGTGCTTGTGTGTTGAGATTAGACTTTAGGGTAGGGCGCATTGGTTTTGCTAGTTGTTCTCAGGTATTAACTAATAGTTCATATTTTTTTATATAAAAAGACAAGTCCTATCTAAATTGAAACCTCAGTCTCTCTTCCATTTCCAACCCCCACTGTGTCCCCACCTCAGCTCAGGCCAGACCTTGCAGTCCTGCAGAGAAAGAGGGTGTGATCTGTCCTTTCCCTCTTTCCACCTGTTCTTCCACTCCCTCCTCACCTCACCACATCCTTTCACCTCCAGCGCTGGGACAGGGAGGGGCCTAAGAGGAAATGGTACTGTTGTTATTTGGCTTTAGGCCGTCTGTCTGCCAGATGCATAAAAGTTAGCTTGCTTTTGTGGGGCCTTTTTGTGGGTTCTTGAAGAACTCTATCTACCCAGCTTGGACCTTGGATACTCTGCTTCCTGATGCATTGATGTCTACCAGCTTCTCATGGCTCTTGCTCAACAGCTGTTGAGGTGGCATAGGCCATGCTTCTTTTTTCTGCAGGTTATTATCCACAGCCGGCTATTATCCTGGAAGGACGTCCGTTAAAGGCTGAACAAGCCTGGCTAAATTCCAGGGTATCCCTTTTGGTTTGTGGAAGTTATGCATTTTCATGCTCCTCTGCCAAGCTCTGGAAGTTCAAGCCTCTCCCCTGTACAAGGGAATATTTGTTGGAGAGGATGGTATTAGGCCTGGGACTTTGAAAATTGCAATATATTAAAGCTATCATATCTATTATATTTCATAATTATGCTTTTTTATGATTCGAGAAACGTTTTCTCTCGGTTTGTGAGATGTACGATTAGACTATTCAAAGCATCCGCTACAGAAAGTAAATAACTTCAAATGAGGGCAGTACTAAGGAACAAAGTCCTTCTTTCACACATATGGGAGGAGAGAATGAAATTTAGGAACAGTTGTGGAAGTTTGCAATTCTTATTAAAACTAAGTTTGAATATGTACCAAACTGCAGAGCAGAGGATGTAAAAAGCAGAGTAGGAAAACATTTTCTGTTGTACTTAGCAAAACTTAAGGAGAAAGATAGAATTTGGTGAACAGCAGAAGAAAACATCTTGATCTATAGGAGTGCATACTGGGTCACGTAATTAATTATCAAGCCAGCAAATATGTAGATAAGTGGCAGTCCTAATTTATGATCCACTTAGGAACAATTAATGATAAAAAGAGAATTAATTGAACTATGTCTTTCTGTAATTACAGGCTTAATTCTCTGTTATATCTTTGGGCATATGTGCTTGCAGCAGGCTTTGCATTTTTTGGAAGGCAATTGAAGGGTGCCAGAAAGACATCTCCAAAATACCTCTACCACCCAGATCCTATAATTCTTAGCATTTCACTGTTGTGTAGTTGCTCCTTTTGAATTGAAGGCTTGCTCTCTCCAGGGAGAGGGAGTGGAACACTTTTTAAAATAAACATATTAAATCACAATATCTTTAGCTGGATTTTAGCATATTGCTGACTTCTTTCATGGGGACTAGGAATAGCAAAAGAATACTGTGAATTCACAAGGGAAGCACCTCTGCAAGGGGAGATGATATAAAAAAGAAAGTTGGAAATTACTGACAACTTTGCCGTCTTTCTTACAAGTGGGGGGAAGAGTGCCCTGCTTGGGGGGACAGTGCCCTGCTCTCCTAGCCATTCAGATTTTCTCATCACTCAAGACTCAGAGCCACTCCAAGGAGTATAGAATCTAACATTCTCCATGTTCTTTCCTAAAACTGGAAAAGTACTGGGATATGGGGCATTGTACAGGACTGGAAAGTATACCTGAAATTCTCAACAGACTCAGTTTTCGGAGCAAAAAAATCACCTATATTAAATTCACTTGTATAAAAGAAAAGGCAGAAGGACAATTAAGGAGTTCTCAATAAAATTTGAATCTTGTTTTTCCTGAAGTGTAAGGGCATGACTATGAAAAATCAAAAAGACTGTTTCAGTGTAGGTCATGATTTCTTATAGAAATACTTAGAAAAATAAATATTTTGGAATATCTGCTCCTGGAGTTCAATTTTACTTGGTAGTATTGTTCCAACTCAGATATGTTAAAGTACATAATAATTTATTTATTAAAATTTTTTATTGGAGTACAGTTGATTTACAATGTTGTGTTATTGTCTGCTGTACAGCAGAGTGAATCAGTTATACATATACATATATCCATTCTTTTTTAGATTCTTTTCCCATATAGGTGATTACAGAGTATTGAGAAGAGTTCTCTGTGCTATATATAGGTCCTTATTAATCATCTATTTTACTTTATTTTATTTTTTATATATAGTAGTGTGTATATGTCAGTCCCAATCTCCCAATTCATCCCTCCCCACCCCTGCTGTCCCCTCTGGTACCGTAGCCTTGTTTTCTACATCTGTGACTCTGTTTTTGTTTTGTAAATAAGTTCATTTGTAAAGTACATAATAATTTAAATTCTGATTTCCAATATATGAGTTGCTATGGTTACACTTAAGAAAGAGTCTTAAAAATAGTCTGTATAGGAGAAGTGAATTCAAATTTTCTTCCAAAACATAGAAGCATTTCCTCCAGCAATGAATGAGAGACCTGTTGCTCTGTATCTTCACCAGTAATTATATTGTCAGTTTTGGGGATCATAGCCATTTTATTATTAATTAATTAATTAATTAATTTTGATTATAGAGCAATTACAATATTTATTAAGTATCAAATTGTATTATACAATTCTATATTTCTGTCATCTGAATTATTTTTTCAAATCGAAATTGGTTTTGGTCTTTTCACTGCTAAGGAAATTTATATGACCTCATGCTTAGTAGTAATTTAATAGATACATGTCAGTTTAAATCCTCACAGTCACCATCATGTGAAGTCCTTTTTTCTCTTTCCCTATCACTTCATGGAGGGTCTTCATCTTCCATTAGATTATTATTTTTCTTTAACATCTTTATAATTGCTTTACAATGGTGTGTTAGTTTCTGCTGTATAGCCATGTTAATAGATGTGTGCGTAGCTGTATCTCACTCTTGTTCTCCTTTGCAGTTCCTAATGACAAATAATAGTGAGCATCTTTTAATATGTTTGTTGTATGTGTATCTTCTTTGATGAAGTGTCTGCTCAGAGCTTTTGCCTATTTTTAAATTCAGTTGTTTCTGTATTGTTGAGTTTTAAGAGTTTTTTTGTATATTTTGGATAAAAGAGTTCTTTGCAATTTTGGATGTAACTCCTTTATCAGATATGTGTTTTGAAAATATTTTCTTCCAGCCTGTGGCTTATTTTCTCATTCTCCTTACAGTATCTTTTGCAGGGTAGACTTTTTTTTTTTTTTTTTTTTTTTTTTTTTTTGCAGGGTAGACTTTTAAACTTGATAAAATCTAAAGTCAATTTTTTCTTTCATGGATCATGTTTTTGGTATATGCAAAACTCATCACCAAACCCAGGGTTATGTAGATTTTCTTCCATGTTTTCTTCTAGAAGTTTTATAGTTGCACATTCAACATTTAAACCTAAGATTGATTTGGGGTTAATTTTTGTGTACAGTGTAGACTTATAAGTTTTTGACTTGGGCAACTAGGTATGTAATGGTAACATTTACTAAGATGGGGAAGACTGAGGGAAAAGTCAGTTTGGGGGTTGGAGATCAGAATCAGGTATGTACGTGTTATATGACCCCGTTTGACAAACATATGGTTATGCCAAGTAGGAAGTTGCATAGAGAAGAGTCTAGTTCTCAGTTGTCCATTCTCAGATGTCCATTCCTAATATCAGGAGGTACAGGAATCTGGTTTATACCTTAACCAGCAGCTTGAACTCCATTCTTCCTCACCTCTTCTCCTTCCTAATGTAATTGAGACAAGGTTCCAACTTTCTGTTTTCAAAATTTTGTTGCTTATATAAAGTATGCATAAGTTAGAGTCTCTCCCATCTGAGTCCTATTTTGGTGCTTAGTATGTGCTAGAGAAGCATTGACTAGTTGGTGAAATTTGACCTTGATGAGACCTATGGGATAAGAGCAAACCTTCCAGATACGGGGACAGGTTTAACCCAGAGACATAAATCTTTGGAGGTTTGCTGTTTCATCTGCTGGTGAGGGGACAAGAGTGGAAGGATACCCAGTCAAACTTGTCTGGTGCTTTTGGATTACACTTCTTTTAACCCATGAGATTTGCTCTGAGGAATAAAGAGATAACATGTGTAGAGCACGTGGTAAGCTCGTACTAACTGGTTGGTTCTCTCTCCTTCCCCATACATGCAGCAATGTGTGATCTACATCTGAAGAGCAGTTGTTCAAGTGGAAAAGAGTGGCATAATAGATTTCAGATCAAGCTTAGGAGTACAGTGGGAAATACGAGAAGTGCTAAAAGCTTAGCTGCAAAGATACAATGAAAGACGTTTGCTGTAGGCAGCAACAGAATATATGAGGAGAATATTTTGATACAATCATGGGATTCCTGTGGCTCAATTATGTTAGAAGTAAAGTATAATTTCTGTTTCTATTTATATGTTAAAGTAGAAGGATACTATGATTTAATTAATAAACTTGTAGTAGATATTTGTATAGTTGTACTAATGGCTTGGTTTGTCACAGCTTCTATTTTTGAGGGGTTATTGGGGCAATACAGGTACTTTAACTACAACTTACATTGCTCCAGATATACCCATTAGTAGAAATAGTTTGAGAATGAAAAGATAAATTTCTTTTTACCACTCAGTGAAAGAGCATTTAACTGTAAGAGCTCATCTCATGTATCCCTGTGGCTTCAATTTTCTTTTATATCTACCACACTCATATTTTTCTTTCCAGCTGAAATCTCCTTTCTGAGTTCCATACCTGTATAACTATGTACCCACTAAACATCTTCACTTGAATTATTCACAGCCATCTTAAACTTAATCCGTGCAAAATGGAACTAATGTTCTTGATGTTTAAATTTGCTCCTCAGTGTTCCCTATTTTGCAAATTGCATGACCATTTCCATTCAGTAGCTCCAACTGGAAACTTATGTTGTATCACTGACTGTTCCCTCTTCTTTACATCCATCAATTGTTTCCAGTTCTTATTATGCTCTACAAGATTCTGCATAAAATATCCCTTTCTCACTTTTCCCGTTAGAGTAAACTAAACCACTATAACAGGTAGACCTCCAAAAGTAAGGCAGTGGAAATTTATTTCTCAGTCTTACAACAGTCCAGGGTTGGCATACCAGGTGAATTCTGCTCTACACTGGGACCCATGCTGATGAACTCATCAATCTCTAATGCTTGACTTCCAAGGTTGTTCTGAACATTGCCTGGCAATGATGACTCCTGAGAACAAAGAGTGTAGAAAAGCTTGCATAGGGTGTTTTATGGGTAAGGCATGGAAGTGGGACACCATTAGAAAGAATGTAGCTACATACCACACTTCATTCCGAGGGAAGATGGGAAATCTAATGCCGTTGGGCATTCATATATCCAGAAACTATGGGGAAAGGTGGAGAATGGCTTTGGTGAATCACTAGCAGTCTCAGCTCCATTTGTTGTTCTCTCCTTCTTCATTCCTTGTGGTCCAGAGACACTGTTTTAGTTCCTTGATTGTTCTTTCCTTCCCTAAGGATTTAGCATATGCCATTCTTTCTGCTTCATAAACCTTTCATCCTCTTCTTCACAAGCTGAAAAATATTCAGAATTAAGAGTACTTTATGTACCTGCAGAAAGTTGCTTTCTCCTTTGTAACACTAGGAGAACTTTAATAACTTGTTCAATGACTGTCTGCCATGGTGGAGTGTCAGATTCAGGAGTAAAAGAACTCTCAGTCTTGTTCTCCACTGAATCCCCAGCATCTGGTGCATAGCAGTTGCTTGATAAGTATTTCTTGAATGCATACATGGTTGGATGAATATAGATGGATGGATCAGTGCAAACATAGATAAGTTTAGGGATAAATGGGAAATAAGCTAATACAACTCCAGTGCAACATCTTTGGGTTTTGCCTATGAATGATAACTGCAAGGAAGTGTAGGTGGTTGCTGGAAGAAAAATTGAGAAGACTGGTAAAATTTTATGTAGTTACAAAGAAAAATGATGAAGGAAGATTCATGAGTAAAACAAAAACTAGTTGGCCAATAATGTTGAGTAATTGTGGTTGAAAATCACAGCTCTGTATTGGTAACTAGCCATTATGATTTTCTCCAGCACTGTATAGTTTCAGAGACAAT
Source organism: Pseudorca crassidens (assembly GCF_039906515.1). Lineage (NCBI taxonomy): Eukaryota > Metazoa > Chordata > Mammalia > Artiodactyla > Delphinidae > Pseudorca > Pseudorca crassidens. The sequence goes on along the minus strand of NC_090299.1, from coordinate 35,487,094 downwards.
GCATTTTAAAGACAATATGGTTAATAATGGCTACAATATATTGATTCAGGTATGAGCTTAGCACTTTATATGTAATGTTTCATGTAATATTTTCAACATTTTCCTTATTTTATAGATGAGAACACTGAAAATCAGGAAATTTAAGGCCTAAGCACATGCAGTTATCAATTAGAGAAGGTTTGATTTGTACTTAAACCTATCAGTCCTCCAGGATAGAGATTTACAAAGCAGGCTGGCAGAGGTGTGACTGTCACAGGAAAGTAACAACAGTGCTGTGAGGATGTCCTTGAAGTGCTGGTTCCTAGGGTCAGTTTGAGTAAAGAAGGTATAAGTTCTCATGGATGCTTAGTGGGAAGAGATAGTGGTAGAGGTGTAAACATAGGTGTGTCGATTATATTTTCAAACTTCAGATGAATTTGGGAAGATGACAAGGCCCAAAATATAGACCTTAATAATGTTTTGTCAGAGGGGAATGGGAGTGAAGTTTGTTAGATGGTTGTCCACATGGACATTGTCTTTCAGAATAATGACAGGAATTGGTGGAATAAAAGACTATAATCAGGATACTAAAGGTGATAAAAGAAAGTGGAGGCTAGTTAATGGCTGGGATGAAAGTGAGAAGCATAGGGTATAGCTGAATTTTTAGGGGCTCAAATAAGGAGGGATTTTTGGATGAATATTAAATGTAGTAAGAATGTAATTGCAGTGGGTAAACAGGAGAAAGACGAATGTATCTTCTCACTGTGAAATACAAGGAGAATTAACAGCTTCTGTGGAGGACCTTTATATCATTAGAGGAGAGCCAGGTTATAGTTAGGGCAAGAGGCAGAGGGAATTGTCAAGATGTTGTGTATTATAGAGGAGTTTCTTTAAAATAAGATGGGATTCCATGTAGTTCCAGTAAAAAGAGGTGGAAGTAGAATCAGCAAGATAAGGATAGCTCTGGGAGGGAAAAGATATAAATTAGATGGAGGGGTTTGCAATGTGGATTATAGATCAAAGGCACTAGAAAGGCAAGGAATACAGAGGAAGTATTCCTCTGTATTGAAAGTAGCTAACTAGCCTCAGGGTTCCAGCTGGGGCTTTGATGGCAAGTTGTTTTGTTGCCACTGTAAATTCAGATCCAAGCATCCTGGGGCAGCTAAAGGACAAGAGGCGAATTGCAAAATAATATGAAGGGCTACTAGAGTGACAAAAAACTAGGATAAAAATAGAGATTAACGTTTATCTAGGTTGAATACTTTTGAAAAGGGCGTGGCAATTTGAGGGAAAAATGATAAAAATAACACAATTTTGGTAGCTCTTATTAAGCCCAATGTGCTTCTCATAATGTATCACCCATTTTCTCCAGCTTTGAGGCATCAGCTGAAATTTTGAGAAAACAGGAAATGTTCTGTTTTCTTCAACTGCAAATTTGATTGTAAATTTGTTCCTCCTTATCTTCTAAATATACAAACATGCTTAATTTTCATTTAAGTGTAAATAACTCACAAAGGGAAAAATTGGAAAAGATAAAAGAGAGACTAGAAGACAAACTCACATTAAAACAAAACAAACTTGGAATTCCCTGGTGGCACGGTGGTTAAGAATCCGCCTGCCAATACAGGGGACACGCATTCCAGCCCTGGTCCAGGAAGATCCCACATGCCGCAGAGCAACTAAGCCCGTGCGCCACAACTACTGAGCCTGTGCTCTAGAGCCCGCGGGCCACAATTGCTGAGCCCACGTGCCACAACTACTGAAGGTCACATGCCTAGAGCCTGTGCTCTGCAGCAAGAGAAGCCACTGCAATGAGAAGCCCGTGGACCTCAACAAAGAGTAGCCCCTGCTTGCCACAACTAGAGAAAGCCTGTGCTCAGCAACAAAGACCCAAAGCAGCCAAAAATGAATAAATAAATAATTAAATTTATTAAAAAAAAAACAAATTTAAAACTTAGTCTGCTGCTCTGCTTGAATAAAATGTCACAAAACTGGATAAATGTCTTAAGAATCAAGGATTAGGTTACATAATCTCTAAAAGGCATTCAAATATTATTTTAATTACCTTTAAATCCTTTTAATCTTTATTTCACAAGGGTTGAGTTTCATAGAATTCTTATACAAATCAGAGAGGTTAATGTACTCAGAGAAGCTAAAAAATCAAACTCTGGGTGTGATCACACTAGGACACCATTTGGAGCAAGTTAATGGTCTATTCTGCCCTAACTAAGAGTTTGTTTTTCAGGGAAACACATCACTAGGGTCAATTTCTAAAGCAAATCTGATTTAAAACCTATTGGAGAGTTGATATTTCTTCAGGGCCCACTGTGTTTCAGGCTTTGGCCTGCCTATAGGGAGACAACAGCAGACTGAGACCACCATCAGCACCAGGCTGAGAGGAGCAAAACACTGTTGGGGAAGAATGACACTAAGCAACCGTGTGGCTCACAGGGTCTTGGTGCTCCAGCCAGGTGTCAGGCCTGAGCCTCTGAGGTGGGATAGCCAAGTTCAGGACATTGGACCACCTCCCAGCCCCATGTAATATCAGTCGGCGAGAGCTCTCCCAGAGATCTTTGTCTCAATGCTAAGACCCAGCTCCACTCAACGACCAGCAAGCTCCAGTGCTGGACACCCCATGGCAAATAACAAGACAGGAACACAACCCCACCCATTAGGAGAAAGGCTGCCTAAAGTCATACTAAGTTCAAAGACACCCTAAAACACACGAGCAGATGCAGTCCTGCCCACCAGAAAGACAAGATCCAGCCTCATCCACCAGAACACAGGCACCAGTCCTGTCCTCCAGGAAGTGCATACACCCCACTGAACCAACCTTACCCACTGGGGGCAGACACCAAAAAACAACGAGAACTACAAACCTGCAGGCTGTGAAAAGGACACCCCAAACACAGCAAGTTAAGCAAAATGAGAAGACAGAGAAATATGCAGCAGATGAAGGAGCAAAGTAAAAACCCACCAGACCAAACAAATGAAGAGGAAATAGGCAGTCTACCTGAAAAGGAATTCAGAGTAATGATAGTAAAGATGATCCAAAATCTTGGACATAGAATGGAGAAAATACAAGAAACGTTTAACAAGGACCTAGAAGAAATAAAGAGCAAAGAAACAATGATGAACAACACAATAAATGAAGTTAAAAATTCTCTAGAAGGAATCAATAGCAGAATAACAGAGGCAGAAGAACGGATAAGTGACCTGGAAGGTAAAACAGTGGAAATAACTACTGTAGAACAGAATAAAAAAATAAGAATGAAAAGAATTGAGGACTGTCTCAGGGACCTGTGGGGCAACATTAAATGCACCAAAATTCAAATTATAGGGGTCCCAGAAGAAGAAGAGAAAAAAAAGGGACTGAGAAAATATTTGAAGAGATTATAGTTGAAAACTTCCCTAATATGGGAAAGGAAATAGTCAATCAAGTCCTGGAAGTGCAGAATCCCATACAGCATAAATCCAAGGAGAAACACAAGAAGACACATATTAATCAACTATTAAAAATTAAATACAAAGAAAAAATATTAAAAGCAACAAGGGAAAAGCAGCAAATAACATAAGAGGGAATCCCCATAAGGTTAGCAGCTAATCTTTCGGCAGAAACTCTGCAAGCCAGAAGGGAGTGGCAGGACATATTTAAAGTGATGAAAGGGAAAAACTTACAACCAAGATTACTCTAACCAGCAAGGATCTCATTCCAATTTGATGGAGAAATTAAAACCTTTATAGACAAGCAAAAGCTAAGAGATTTCACACCGCCAAACCAGCCTTACAACAAATGCTAAAGGAACTTCTCTAGGCAGGAAACAGTAGAGAAGGAAAAGACCTACAGTAACCAACCCAAACAATTAAGAAAATGTTAATAGGAACATAAATATCGATAATTACCTTAAATGTAAATGGATTAAATGCTTCAAAAAAGACATAGACTGGCTGAATGAATACAGAAACAAGACCCGTATATATGCTGTCTACAAGAGACCCACTTAAGACGTAGGGACACATACAGACTGAAAGTGAGGGGATGGAAAAAGATATTCCATGCAAATGGAAATCAAAAGAAAGCTGGAGTAGCAATTCTCATATCAGATGAAATAGACTTTAAAATAAAGACTATTACAAGAGAAAAAGAAAGACACTACATAATGATCAAGGGATCAATCCAAGAAGAAGATATAACAATTGTAAATTTTTATTCATCCAACATGGGAGCACCTCAATACATAAGGCAAATGCTAACAGCCATAAACGGGGAAATCGGCAATAACACAATAATAGTAGGGGACTTTAACACCCCACTTTCACCAATGGAGAGATCATCTAAAATGAAAGTTAATAAGGAAACACAATCTTTAAATGATACATTAAACAAGATGGACTTAATTGACATTTATAGGATATTCCATCCAAAAACAACAGAATACACTTTCTTCTCAAGTGCTCATGGAGCATTCTCCAGGATAGATCATATCTTGGGTCACAAATCAAGTCTCGGTAAATTTAAGAAAATTGAAATCGTATCAAGTATTTTTTCCGACCACAACCCTATGAGACGAGATATCAATTACAGGCAAAATCTGTAAAAAATACAAACACATGGAGGCTAAACAATACACTACTAAATAACCAAGAGATCACTTAAGAATTCAAAGAGGAAATCAAAAAATACCTAGAAAAAAATGACAATGAAAAAACGACGACCCAAAACCTATGGGATGCAGCAAAAGCATTTCTAAGAGGGAAGTTTATAGCAATACAATCCTACCTTAAGAAACAAGAAACGTATCAAATAAACAACCTAACATTACACCTAAAGCAATTAGACAAAGAAGAACAAAACAACCCAAAAGTTAGCAGAAGGAAAGAGATCATAAAGATCAGATCAGAAATAAATGAAAAAGAAATGAAGGAAATGATAAAAAGATCAATTAAACTAAAAGCTGGTTCTGTGAGAAGATAAACAAAATTGATAAACCATTAGCCAGACTCATCAAGAAAAAAAGGGAGAAGACTCAGATCAATAGAAGTAGAAATGAAAAAGGGGAACTAACAACTGACACTGCAGAAATAAAAGCATCCTAAGAGACTACTACAAGCAACTATATGCCAATAAAATGGACAATCTGGAAGAAATGGACAAATCCTTAGAAAAGCACAACCTTCCAAGACTGAACCAGGAAGAAATAGAAAATATAAACAGACCAATCACAAGCACTGAAATTGAAACTGTGATTAAAAATGTTACAACAGGGGCTTCCCTGGTTGTGCAGTGGTTGAGAGTCCGCCTGCCGATGCAGGAGACACAGATTCGTGCCCCGGTCCAGGAGGATCCCACTTGCTGCAGAGCGGCTGGGCCCGTGAGCCATGGCCGCTGAGCCTGCACGTCCGGAGCCTGTGCTCCGCAACGGGAGAGGCTGCAATAGTGAGAGGCCCGCATACCGCAAAAAAACAAGAAAACAAAAAACAAAAATGTTACAACAAACAAAATCCCATGACCAGATGGCTTCAGAGGTGAATTCTATCAAACATTTAGAGAAGAGCTAACACCTCTCCTTCTCAAACTCTTCCAAAACATAGCAGAGAGAGGAACACTCCCGAACTGATTCTACAAGGCCACTATCACCCTGATACCAAAACCAGGCAAAGATGTCACCAAAAAAGAAAACTACAGGCCAATATCACTGATGAACATAGATGCAAAAATCCTCAACAAAATACTGGCAAACAGAATCCAACAGCACATTAAAAGGATCATACACCATGATCAAGTGGGGTTTATCCCAGTAATGCAAGGATTCTTCAATATAGGCAAATCAATCAATGTGATACACCATATTAACAAATTGAAGGAGAAAAACCATATCATCATCTCAATAGAAGCAGAGAAAGCTTTTGAAATATTCAACACCCATTTATGATAAAAACCCTCCAGAAAGTAGGCATAGAGGGAACTTACCTCAACATAATAAAGGCCATATATGACAAACCCACAGCCAACATCGTCCTCAATGGTGAAAAACTGAAACCATTTCCACTAAGAGTAGGAACAAGACAAGATTGCCCACTCTCACCACTATTATTCAACATAGTTTTGGAAGTTTTAACCACAGCAGCCAGAGAAGAAAAAGAAATAAAAGGAATCCAAATCAGAAAAGAAGTAAAGCTGTCACTGTTTGCAGATGACATGATACTATACGTAGAGAATCCTAAAGATACTACCAGAAAACTACTAGAGCTAATCAATGAATTTGGTAAAGTAGCAGGATATAAAATTAATGCACAGAAATCTCTTGCATTCCTGTACATTAATGATGAAAGATCTGAAAGTGAAATTAAGAAAACACTCCCATTTACCATTGCAACAAAAGAACAAAATACCTAGGAATAGACCTACCTAAGGAGAGTAAAGACCTGTATGCAGAAAACTATAAGATACTGATGAAAGAAATTAAAGGTGATACAAATAGTTGGAGAGATATACCATGTTCTTGGATTGGAAGAATCAACGTTGTGAAAATGACTATACTACCCAAAGCAATCCACAGATTCAGTGCAATCCCTATCAAACTACCACTGGCATTTTTCACAGAACTAGGAAAAAAATTTCACAATTTGTATGGAAACACAAAAGACCCTGAGATACAAAATACTAGCCAAAGCAATCTTGAGAAAGAAAAATGGAACTGGAGGAATCAGGCTTCTGGGCTTCAGACTATACTACAAAGTTACAGTAATCAAGACAGTGTGGTACTGGCACAAAAAGAGAAATATAGATCAATGGAACAGGATAGAAAGCCCGGAGATAAACCCACGCACATATGGTCACCTTATCTTGATAAAGGAGGCGAGAATATACAGTGGAGAGAGACAGCCTCTTCAATAAGTGATGCTGGGAAAACTGGACAGCTACATGTAAAAGAATGAAATTAGAACACTCCCTAACACCATACACAAGAATAAACTCAAAGTGGATTAAAGACCTAAATGTAAGGCCAGACACTATAAAACTCTTAGAGGAAAACATAGGCAGAGCACTCTATGACATAAATCACAGCAAGATCCTTTTTGACCCACCTCCTAGAAGAATAGAAATAAAAATAAAAATAAACACATCGGACCTAATGAAACTTCAAAGCTTTTGCATAGCAAAGGAAACCATAAACAAGATGAAAAGACAACCCTCAGAATGGGAGAAAATATTTGCAAGTGAAGCAACTGACAAAGGATTTATCTCCAAAATTTACAAGCAGCTCATGCAGCTCAATATCAAAAAAACAAACAACCCAATCCAAAAATGGGCAGAAGACCTAAACAGACATTTCTCCAAAGAAGATATACAGACTGCCAACAAACACATGAAAGAATGCTCAACATCATTAATCATTAGAGAAATGCAAATCAAAACTACAGTGCGATATCATCTCACACCAGTCAGAATGGCCATCATCAAAAAATCTACAAACAATAAATGCTGGAGAGGGTGTGGAGAAAAGGGAACTCTCATACACTGTTGGTGGGAATGTAAATTATACAGCCACTATGGAGAACAGTATGGAGGTTCCTTAAAAAACTAGAAATAGAACTGCCATACGACCCAGCAATCCCACTACTTGGCGTATACCCTGAGAAAACCATAATTCAAAGAGTCATGTACAACAATGTTCATTCCACCACGTATATACCATGGAATATTACTCAGCTCTAAAATGAAACTAAATTGAGTTATTTGTAGTGAGGTGGATGGACCTAGAGTCTGTCATACAGAGTGAAGTAAGTCAGAAAGAGAAAAACAAATACTGTATGCTAGCTCATATACATGGAATCTAAAAAATAATAATAATGTTTCTGAAGAACCTAGGGGTGTGACCGGAGTAAAGACTCAGATGTAGAGAATGGACTTGAGGACATGGGAAGGGGTAAGGGTAAGCTGGGACAAAGTAATAGAATGGCATTTACATATATACACTACCAAATGTAAAATAGATAGCTAGTGGGAAGCAACTGCATAGCACAGGGAGACTAGCTAGGTGCTTCGTGACCACCTAGAGGGGTGGGATAGGGAGGGTGGGAGGGAGAAGAAAGAGGGAGGGGATATGGGGATATATGTATACGGATAGCTGATTCACTTTGTTATACATAAGAAACTAACACATTAATGTAAAGCAATTACACTCCAATAAAGATGTTAAAAGAAAACAGAAAAAAAAAAAAAACCCTCTTTGAGAACATTAGCTACTTTCTGAGTCTCTTAAGACTCAAACAAACTAGAAAAGCCACATTTATTTTCTCTTTAACTGCCAATAAGCTTATGATATTTCTATTCTGGTCTTTCCAGTGTCCTGTGAGCTTGACAACTCTGGGCAATGGACCCCAATTAGGACTTCATGAAACTGATTTCTGCCTCCATTTAGGATGAGATTTTGACCTGTGTGGGTGTGTGTGTGAACATAAGTTTATTTCTCTTGCATAAAGAGCCAGGAGAGGAATTTTTGAGTCACACAGTGTGTTTTAACTTTATAAGAAACTCCCAACTTTTCCAGAGTGACTATGCCTCATGCATATTCTCCTTTACTTGGATTTTTTTCTCTATACCAATCATATGCTGATAACGAGGACCTCACAAGAATAAGAGAATTATGATAATGAGGACAATGCTGTCTGCAGGATAGCATTAGAAGGGATAGCAGCTTTCCAGAGGTGGGTTCCTTGAGCTGCAAGCAGTATAGCAGTGGAAAATATATGCCCCTCATTTCCAGGTTAGTTCAGACTTCAAGCACGGACATAGCCACTGGTTTTGGGCATCCAAAAGAACTCTGCTAAATTTTCTTTTATAATAATAAGTAGCACAAGAATTATTATCAAGTTATGTACATTGGACTTTTTGTGGTGGAAGACTATATTATTTTTTAACTTAACATCTTGAGGCCTGGTTCAAGATCCTGCAATACGCATTTAGCCATAATGAGGGTTTATCTTGGGACTTATTAATTCAAAGTACTCAAAATTCGTAATTATATATGTATGCTTCATCTATACTAGAGTTCCATTGCATGGAGCTCCTTTAACTCGAATTAATGAACATTTACATAGTGCTTAACAGTTTCACCCTTCAAAATAGTCATTTTTGTTATTATCTCTTCTTGTAGGAAAAGTAAAATTTTGGCTCAAGGTAACTTCTGCTTGGAAGTCTAGCTGCAGGGGTCTAAGGAGGGCTAAAAGGAGGCCCTGACAAATGAGAGCTAAAGTGTCAGTTCACACTGTGCTCACATTTATTTGATCTTTAAGGGGAAAAGGATGATAATGATTTCTGCTAGATCCAACCAAGGTCATCCATGTAAGACATCAGATTATGGTCTAAGGTACAAAATCAAGGCCATCCCCATGCTTAAACACTTTACTCAAAGAAAGCAAGCTTTTACTGCAATTTTCTTAAAATTCTCCATGTTCATTTGGGGTTTCAAACCACCTTGTTCTTGCTGTGGTGCTGCCTTCCCCTCTTCTCTCTGGCTAATTCCTTATTTACCATGTTTGATGGCAGAGCCCAAGTTAAGCTTCACAATGAAGCCTTAGCTCCTCTGCAACCTGACCATGTGCTGATTCATATTGTGGTCTAACTTTGATTTCTACTTGGTGAGATTAAGATTCTATGTAGTATTGAGTACAAAATAGCTAGTCATTATACGTACGTTGAGTTCAAGAAAAAAATACCACTTCCAAGACAGTCTTCAGCCCTTCCTCCTTTGCTGAATAACATCAACTTCAAGTTGCAAGAAAACAAACAAACAAACAACAACAAAAGAAAAGGTTGGGGATAGGGTCTATGTCATTTCTACTTTCAAGCTTTGGTGAATGATAAGGGTATTTAAGTTTAACACCTTTCTATAATTTGACTCATTATACTTCATAAATATCCCTATTGTATCTTTGAATATCTATGATTAGTCTAGAAAAAGAACTGACTAGAAATGAGATAGTGTTTGAATCTTTATTCCAACTTCAGGTTTACTATGGCCCCCTTGGCTGCCTAGTTTTTCTCTCTGCCAAAGACTGCTGGTAAACTATTGAATACATCTTTCCCTCAATCTCTTTAGATTTACACTAAGTTAAAAAATGACAAAAAGTTATTTTCCTTAGCAATTATCTTCTCATCTTAAAATTACAACTTTTGCAGAATGAAATTATCCAGGAAAGCACAAAGTAATATGTATCAGCTCAGATCAATATGTAGGCTTATTAGTAATTTTACTAAAAGTTTTAATTTCCTAAATTAAAGTAATAACTTTTAGCTTTCTGTGAAGGAAATAATTATTGAATTAAATTCATTAAATACAAAGAAATAATTGTGTCTGCAGTTACTAAAATTTTAATTTTAAAATGTTAATCTCCATGTAGTAAAACTATAATTGACCAAATCTGCTTAAGAGGCTGTCATATAATTCTTTCTCTTTTAGTAGAAATTGCTTTAGTGTATATTTAGTATAATACTGATCCTAGTGAAATGCAATAAATTAATCTGCAAAGATCATAAAGTCTTAATTTAGTTTGGAGGCATCCTCAGTTAGATGACTTTGATTAATTAGTATCAGCTCATTGGAGTGAGGAGTTCTGGGATTTAATGCTCTGAATTTTACATGCCTATAATTTTGTGAATTTTGAAACACCTATTTTCTCTGAAACTACTTACTCTGACTTTTATTTCAGATGTTTTTCTGGAGGATAAATTAATTGATATGTTGATAATGTTTGAATATTATTTTCTCCAATAAAACCATTCCCTTGCACTGAAATGTGAGATTGATATTATCATTTTTCCTATTTTAGACATAGATTTCTATCAGAGTTTTCAAAATTTAATGCCCAGATCTCTCAGGAAAGAAAAACAGGAATGGTTGTGTATCAGTTATGATACATTTGGCTTCAAATAACAGAGAACCTGATTAGTAGTGTCTTAAAACATAAGGATCATTTTAAGTCTCTTTAATCAGAAGCTCATACATAGATGGTCCTAAGGTTGGTTCAAAGGTGTATTTGTCTTTCTCTGTGTGACTTATTTTCACTAAGCATAATACCCTCTAGCTCCTTCCACATTGTTAATGGCAGAATTTCATTCTTTTTTAAAGACTGAGTAATATTTCATTGTATAGATATATACCACATCTTCTTTATCCATCAGTGCTCAACCTGCTGATGAGCCCTCAGGTTGCTTCCATGTCTTGGCTATTGTAAATAATGCTGCTGTGAACATTGGGATTCATGTATCTTTTTGAATTAGTGTTTTTGTTTTCTTTGGATATATTCCCAGGAGTAGAATTACTGGATCATATGGTAGTTCTATTTTTAGTTTTTGAGGACCCTCCATACTGTTTTCCATTGCAGCTGCACCAATTTTCATCCCCACCAACAGTATACAAGGGTTCCCTTTTCTCTACATCCTCACCAGCATTTGTTATTTGTGTTCTTTTTGATGATAGCCATTCTGACAGGTGGGAGGAGATATCTCATTGTGGGTTTGATTTGCACTTCTCTGATGATTAGTGATGTTGAGCATCTTTTCATGTGCCTGTCGGCCATCTGTATGTCTTCTTCAAAAAAATGTCTATTCAGGTCTTCTGACCACTTTTTAATGATTTGTTTTTGATACTGAGATGTATGAGCTGTTCACATATTAACCCCTTATCAGTCATATCATTTGCAAAGATTTTTTCCCTTTCCCTAGGTTGTCTTTTCATTTTGTCGGGTTTCCTTTGTGGTGCAAGAGCTTTTAAGTTTAATTAGGTTTCACTTGTTTATTTTTGCTTTTGTTTCCTTTGTCTTAGGAGACAGATCCAAAAGAATATTGCCGTGATTTATGTTAAAGAGTGTTCTGCCTATGTTTTCCTTTAGGGGTTTTGAACAAAAGACTCAAGCCAGCATTTCATAAAAGAACAGACCTGTATGAACAATACATTTTTTAAAAGGTACTCAACTTCATTGGTCATTACTAAAATACAAATTAAAACAATAAAGGAGGGCTTCCCTGGTGGTACAGTGGTTGAGAGTCCACCTGCCGATGCAGGGGACATGGGTTCGTGCCCTGGTCCGGGAAGATCCCACATGCTACGGAGCGGCTGGGCCCGTGAGCCATGGCCGCTGAGCCTGCGCGTCCGGAGCCTGTGCTCCACAACGGGAGAGGCCACAACAGTGATAGGCCCGCGTACCGCAAAAAAACAAACAATAAAGGACAGCTAATGTGAAAAACAGACAATCCCAAAGTGGTTGAGGACGTGGAGCGAATGGGACTTTTGTAGACTGCCAGTGAGAATATAAATGACTGCAACCACTTTTGAAAACTGTTTGGCAGTACCTACTAAAGCTGAACTTACATATGTCCTACAACTTTATGATCAAGGTACCTAGAGACAAATATAAGAATATTTCTTACATTCTTACTCTTTGTAATTACTCTTTGTAATGTCTCAACACTGGAAATACCCCAATGTTCAACCGTAGAACAATGGAGTACTACATATACAGCATTAACCAATTTCAAATCTCATGCAGCAAAAGAAGGTCAGTGATTGCTTTCAAATGTTACTTAAAGTCTTGAATCCACTGTTGGGTTTTATTTTTGGGGGTGAGCTATTGGACTTGAGATAGTCTTATAACATAAAATAGAACACCTTCTGTCATCATATAGTACATCATATGTTATATGTTGGAGATGGTGTGAAGGAGAATAATTTTGGGGAAAATGCTCAACATCTGACACATGTTCGTTTTAAGTGTTATATATAAAACCATAGAGACAACCATGTTTCATGATAAAATTAATTTCCTTATTAACAAATTTTGTTAAATACATATTATGATCATTTCTCAATAATGAGAAATACATAGCATTTGCAGCTCAAAAGAGTGAGGCAAGTTAAATTGTCTTTCAGCTTTTTAAAACTGTGTGTTAATTTGCTTCACTCTTGTGATCCCAAGCATCTATATAAATTTTCAGTGTGGCACTACAGCACTATGACTTTTGTATATTTCTACACAATTGTACTGAGGCTTAAACATAGTTTGAGAGACATGATTTAAAATAAACAAGATTGCAATTCAGTCACATAAAGTGTAAAGGGAGCACTGCCTCTCTTACATGCTTCTTATTTACAACTTACTTATTTTGCTATAATTTGAAGAATAGATTTTAACTAGGAGCTAAGGAAGTTATACAGTTTCTATTCAAAAAACTGTCTAAAAACAACTGTCTAGTAATTGAGTAATCTGAGTGAATTAGAATTTTGTAATTCTGATTTTACTTCCTTCTTCTGTGTGTTGTCTCAAGATTTGTTAGAAGCTGACTGAAGCAGCCCATGTCTGTTTCATAACGGTTTTTATTATTATGTAGGTCCTACATTAATAGGAATTGTTTAGAAACATAAAACTCCTGATATCTAATTTAATTCCCAGGAAACCCCTGTGAAACAGTTATTATTCACATTCTACAGAAGAAAACTAAGATTCAGAAGGATCACACAGCTAGTGGGATTGGAACAATGGCCTGTATTAAGCCAAACTTTATGCTTTAACAACTGCTTTCCTTTGCTTCATTTATTTGTTCTTTTAACCATTATCTATTAATTTCCCATTATGTATCAGGCAAGGCCCTGGATACTGAGATTATGGTGGTAAATAAGCCAGTCAAGGTACTTGCTCTCATCAGCTTCCAATCTGGTTCAGGAGACAGATATCAAGTAAATGAGCAAATAAATAAACAAGAAAGATATCAGATAGTAGATGTATGAAGAAAATTAAAATAAGGTGATATGGTAGAGACTGAGAGATCAGGGAATATAAGAAGAAATGTTTTAACTGAGATCTGATTGACAATAATTAGCCAGCCATGACAAGATCAGAAGGAAACTCTTTCCAGGCAGAAAGAACAACTAATTTTATTTATTTATTTATTTAGGCTGCGTTCGGTCTTCGTTGCTGCACGTGGGCTTTCTCTAGTTGCGGCGAGCGGGGTCTACTCTTCATTGTGGTGTGCGGGCTTCTCATTGTGGTGACTTCTATTGTGGTGGAGCAGGGGCTGTAGGCGCACTGGCTTCAGTAGTTGCGGCATCTGGGCTCAGTAGTTGTGGCTCACAGGTTCTAGGGCACAGGCTCAGTAGTTGTGGCGCACGGGCTTAGTTGCTCCGCAGCATGTGGGATCTTCCTGGACCAGGGCTGGAACCCGTGTCCCCTGCATTGGCAGGCGGATTCTTAACCACTGTGCCACCAGGGGAGCCCAGAATATCTAATTTAAAAACCCCAAAGTAAGAATTCTAGGGAGAGATGAAGAATTTAGTTCTGTGGTTGAACGAGAGTGGGTGATGCATAGCATAAGACAAGATGAATCAAGGAGGCGAGCAGAATCAAATAATTTAAGACTTTGTTAAGCCAGGAAAGAATTTATATTTTGTTTTAAGTGTGATGGAAAACTACTAGAACTTTTTTAAACTGGCTATTGTGTGAATAATGAATTTTTCATAGTAAGAGTAAAGGCTAGGAGTCCAGATAGGGGGTCACTGTGGTGATATAGGTGAGAGATAATATTAGCTAAATATAGGAGGTAATGCAGATGGAAAGAAACAGACAGTTTTGGGTTACATTTTTGAGGCAGAGTTGACAGGACTTTCAAACTGATTAAATGTGGGTAAGAGGGAAAGAAAAGAGTAAAAGATAGCTTACTGACTTAAGCAACTTGCTGGATGGTAGCACTATATATTGAAATGTAGTTCAGAAGGAGTTAGTTTCGGGGGTATTATGGTGACTGCCTATTCATCCCGTGGCTGAAGGAGAGATCCTATGCCCTAAATCATAGAAGGTGGTCAAATATACAACACTGACGCTAGACAGATGAGATCAACAATTTATTAGTCATATATTCTCACAGCCCAGGGAAAGAGGATAGCACATGCCATGCCAGGCCTAACAGGTGTTTCAGTCAGGGGCACAGTGAACCAGAAGGGGCTGTGGAAGGCAGGTCTTGTAGTAACAGGAGGGTCAATTGCTCCCTGGTTCCTGCAGGAGGATATGATTGCTTGCTTAAATAATTTCATGGGTTGGCAGCCAGGTGAATTTGTTAGCTTGAGGACCAGGTTGTGGCAGCTAGTTCAGCTGATAGGGAACTAGTCAGGTGGGTAACATTTTCCACTGGGTAGGAGCATTTCTGGCAAGAGCAGGGAACTCACAGCTGGACCTTTTGGCCCTGTGAAACTCAAAGATGTCAAGGCAGCACTTGAAATGTTAGATCTTATAATACAGCAGGGAAGTCAAGTTCCCTTTGGTCATATTTCTTTTTTTTGCAGTACGCGGGCCTCTCACTGTTGTGGCCTCTCCCGTTGTGGAGCACAGGCTCTGGACACGCAGGTTCAGTGGCCATGGCTCATGGGCCCAGCTGCTCTGCAGCATGTGGGATCTTCCCGGACCGGGGTATGAACCCGTGTCCCCTGCATCAGCAGGCGGACTCTCAACCAATGCGCCACCAGGGAAGCCCGTGGTCATATTATTTTTAAGATGCTTGTGTGAAGATTCCGTCAAAGTGTAGATGTCAAATTGTATATACACATCTAGAACTATGAGAGGTCAAAGATGGAAGTAATGATTTAGGAGATACGGGTATTTAAAGTGATGGGTCTGGATGGGAGAGTATATTGATGGGGAAGAGAAGGGGGCCCAGGACTTAGCTTTGGATACATTTCCACACTGAGAGGAGTGTCAAGTAGACTAGGAAGAGTAGCTGGTGAGATAGAAAGAAAACCAGGAGGCTGAAGTTTCTTGATCCAAGAGAAGCATTCCAAGAAGGAAGAGATCTCTGTGACAAACACTCCTGAGTTGTCTTGTTTGTAGTGAGGTTATCATGTTTTAAATCCAGTGATTACTTATCGTACAAGACAACTCAGGAGCGTTTGTCACAGAGATCCGTTCCTTCTTGGAATATGACGAGGGTCTCTGTGGAGTTGTGGGAAATGGAGAGGACATTGGATATTCTTTGTTGGTCCTCATTTAGAGTTTAGTGAAACCGGTAGTGTCTACTGTTCTCTAGCCTCTAGTTATTGTTTAACGTTGACAACAGCAACAAATTCCCTGTGGAATCCAAGGCACACAGATACAGTAAATAAGCATGGAGTTTCCTTCCATAGGAAGTTAGTCTCATCTCTCTTTCAGAGATCGGTGTACGAATTTGTGGGTTGGGTCTTATCTTATAAGGTAAGTATTTATCACCTGAGAAGTCACAACAGGCAGAGGTATAGCAGCCAGCACATGGTCTTGCTTTCCTTTCATGTCATACTCCCTCAATGTTTACTCTGGAGCCTTGATAACCTTCTTTTAGTTTCACAAGCAAGACAAGTTCCTGCTTCAGAGTGTTTGTATACACTTTTTTCTCTGCTTGAAAAAGAATCTCCCATTTCTTCTGGATAATCTCAACAGGATCACCTTAGGTTTCTGTTTAAATGTCTCCTTTTCGGGAATCCTCCCGCCCCTCTCAAATGAGGTTTCTCTGCTATGCATCCTCACTGTGAATTTTTCCTTCACAACTCTTCCATGGTAATAAATTGCATATCCATGTAATTATTTGAGTACTATCTCCTCCACTTGACTCTAAGTTCTATGATGTCCTAGTTTCTGTTTTGTTCTTAATGATATTTCAAGTGCTTGGCACAAGTGCTGGTATAATGTGAATGAAAAATAAGTATTTTGATTATTGTCTTCTCAGTCTTAAGTGGAAATGGAAGAGATTCATTCAACAGTAAGGATAAGGACAAAACCCATTCTAAATATTTTTTTCATTTCACCTTATGCCTAGAATAGCTTTTTAAAAAATTGAAGTATAATTTACAACGTTGTGTTAGTTTCAAGTATACAGCAAAGTGATTCAGTTGTATGTATACATCCATTCTTTTTCAGATTCTATTCCATTATATGTTATTACAAGACATTGAGTATAGTTCCCTGTGCTATACAGTAGGTCCTTGTTGTTTATCTACTTTATATATAGTAGTGTATATATGTTAATCCCAAACTCCTAATTTTAGGATAGTTTACTGGAATAATTTTATTGAAAATATTAATATGTACTGCTGAACTTCCGTGTTGAACTTCACCCTTTAAAAAATCTATTTAAAGTTTGAACTGTAATATTGAATTAAAAAATAATAATTCCAAGGAAGACTACCTTAGTTAATATAGTCCTTTATCACAGTTATTTTATCTATCTCCCATCTCTCTATCTTTGTAGCTATTTTTATATTGCATCTATCTGCTAAATATTAATAACTGACAAATATAGGGAAATTTTATTGGTGATGGAATAGTGTCTCAGAATTATTTTTTTTGTTATTCCATGGACATGAGTATTAGTAATCTACTCTTGAGCAGTAGAAAAGGTTCTGAGGAAAGGCACTTTGACCCTGGGTCCATTACCTTTACTCCATACATGGTCCTTACTCCAAATTTAACTCATTCTGAACTTGATGTCATTCCATTCTTGATCTCTGTACCTTTATTGCCTCCACCTTAAGCCCTTTATCTCTTTATTCATACCTGACTCTCATCTTTTCCTTCATTTCATCCCTGACCTTAAGTAGTTAGTCTCAGACATGGAGTAAGCACATCTGTTTTAGATATTAAATGGCAATAAAAAGAAAGCTGAATATTTTATATTAAAGTCTTCCTGAAACAAAAATGATTGTATTAATGTTGTTGGGTTAAAATAAAATGTTATGTATCCAATAGCTCCAACAACTTGTACAAATAGTGTAAAATAATTAAAACTTTTTTCATTACTTGTATTGATTTAGGAAATACACTGTACACTGAGTTTGATCTGAAACGTTACAGACAGGAAATGCCTTGATCATTTGTAATCAGATTGGTGTCTGTTCTTATGACTTTGATGCATGGTTGGAAGAACCTAAGGAGGATGCGAGGAGGGTGCTTTGTGTGAATCTAAATTGATGTTATAAAAGGTAACTGGCTCTACCTGGCAGAAGTAATTTATTATTTGACATTGTCAAGCCTCAAGATAATTTTAGTGTTGCCTAATGATGTACCATTAGCTTTTTTTACTTTTAACTTTGACAATAATTTAGCAGTTAGTGGGGAAAAATGTGTGTTTTTTAGTCTCCTTGGCCCTTACACTCTGTTCTCTATGCATGACTTTTTCTTCTCTTTGGAAAAGAGATTTATCCTTTGGGATTCAGTTCAAGCCCCACTTCTCCTGTGAAAGTTATTCTCTATACATTTCTTTTTTCCTCCCAATTTTCCCTGGCAGACAGAGGTGCTCTCCCCAGTCTGTTCCCAAGGCACCTTATATATATATTCTTTAATCATTTGCTATATTGTAGTGAAATTATTTGTTCACAAATGTAACTGGGGCTCAGCATTTTGAGGATTCAACAAGATAGATTCAAAGGAATAGATGCTATATTCATCAACAGTGCCTTAGTCATAGATGAGAATTGTCCAAGGAAAAACATATAGAGAAAACTAGTAAAAGAAAATGACTATATTATAACCCTTGTCCAGATTCCATGCTCAATCAATTTCCTGAATAATTGTTTCTCCATGTAGGAAGCTAATATGCTAGTTAGCCAATATAATGATATCTTCTCCAGTTGCCTGTGAGATTTACTAATATTACTTAACTAATCTGATTTAGAGTCAACTCTGGGACACCACAGGCTTAGAATAAGAACCAGGACTGACATTTATTCCTTGGAATAACTAGACCTCAGAAGATGTCTCTCCATCTAACTGGTCATGATCTTCTCTGAAAATACTACACGTTTTGGTGTTTGGTGGTAGTAGTTCATCTACTTCGAAACCACCAAATGCAATGTATACTATCCACACTTTAAAGATTACAATATCAGAATGTGTCAGGATTTTTTGTTTCCTAAGATTGTATCAGAATTAGAGACAGACATACATAGCCTTTACTGTACCAGGTTTATGTGGCTGGATCTCACAAACTACTCGTCAAAGGTGTAGGTAGCTTCTGGAGTCAGATTCCCTGGGCTCAAAGCTTACTTTCACCAACAGCAAGCTGCGTAATTTGGGGAAGATTGCTTAAATATCTGTGTTTTAATTTCTTTACTAAATTAATAAATAAATATGGGGATAATATTCTACTTCATAAGGCTGTGTAAAAAATTAATAAGCTATGCATGATTTAAAAATACAGTCTAAGTATTTGGTAATAGAGGGTGAAGCTGATTGAAGATGATGATGAATATTATCTGCTGAAATAAATGTTAACTTTAAAACATTTTTTACTAAATTGAACACGATTTTCTCTTGCCTTCACACAAATGTTTTCTGTTGAAAACAGACAAAATAAACTGAGTAATTTCTAAGTCTACATGGCAAGGAAATCCTTATGTCCTTGGTATAATATTATGGGCTATTGTGAATGTTCTATGCCCTAACAGTCTGTATACACTCACATTTTCTGAGGATGATCAAAATGATAAAATGAAAGATTACGGTTGTCTCAACTCTAATCTGAACAATGAAATTTCATATGATCACTGAGGGAGGGGTATTAGCAAAGCAATTATATAATGTTTAGATAATTTTTAGCTGCTTTCACCTCTATCCATACAGGGCTATCCTTAATAGTCTGCTCTTCTGTTATCATATGAGGTAGGTGGATTACATTTTATACTTGACCATGATCTTCATGGCCTCTGACAGGCATAAAAGTGAAATGATTCATGTTTGCTGGAGTTCCTTTGATTCCTGAGAGAAACCACGAGGTGAAATCTAAGAGAAGTTAAGCCATAGAGAGGAAGCAGCTATCTCTTTGAACTTGAGATGGGGTGAGAGGTTTTTCAGCCTGAAGAGAACAGCTACCATGTGTACTTTAGTTGTCATACTCAGGGTCAAAAGAACTTTCAAAGCTGTTGCTTGATTTTGGCTCTCTATGAATCTGGAGCTCCAAGTCTGAAAGGAGGTTTCCCATAATCCAAGGACAAAGAAGGATACTTCCTATAAAATCCTTCTTGTATTCATACTTATAAAACCTAAAAACAAAACTTTCTGAAATATTTAAATCTTCTATATTAAAAGTTTTGTTCTTCAACAGTTAGACAAGATGTTAAAACATTTGTTAATAACCTAAGAAAGTACAGTACCTTTCAGTATGTAAGTGTAAGTGATCGAATTGCAGAACAGAATATTAAAGGAAAACTTCTGCATAGTTGGTGAAAAATAAGTATAATTATTAATTTTTCGTATGCTTACACTCTTAAGGAGTATTTTTACTTATTTTGTGTTTTAACATCCATAGTCAATAGTAAAGGAAGCTAACAATATCTCATTTTTCCATTTGATTCTATACATATGTTTGTGATGCATGTGTTTTCAGATGACAGCCATTAAAATCAGATACTGAAATACTCCACTGCCAGGAACACACAATACTTTTCCTCTAGAAATCCATCATTGCAAGAACCAGTGCCTGCTGTGTGCTTCTATTCTTCCCTTTTTTGAATTTAAGTTTGTAGTTATATTTATTCTGTCCCTTCTCCACCACTGTGTGTTGGATGTGGGGTGGGACAAATGGCTTGTCATTTTAGATTGTAGATCACAGTACCAGGAATAACCCCATGCAGGTCAGATGAAGAGGGCTACACACCACTTGGATATCCTGATCTTTGAGCTGGATGCAGTAACTGGGTGCCACTTCGTGAGGTCTGCAATGGGGTGTGTGGGGAGTACATTCTGTGTTGAGCACAAATAGTGCTCATAGACATTTAGTGGTCAGATGGGTCATCTGTGTCTGCCCACTATACATATTCTATACATATTTTTCTATACATATATATTTATCTCTTTTGACAGTGCACATTCTTTCTAGTGAAAGGCCACAGGTCCTCTGGGGAAAGCCTTGAAGGGATACTTATAATGTATACTTGTGGTTGTGTTGCAAGGTTCTTCCTCAAGGGAAACTGTCTTCCTCTTTCAATGAACTATGAACATAACCGATGTTGTAATTCTGCAACCCACACAGTTAAATTTTAGGAGTAATTTTTAGTCATATCTGCTCTGTGGTTGCCTAAAATAAGAGGTTATTTTAGGGCCCTCTTATAAAACTGATGGTCTTCCAATAATTACTTGTGATAAAAGTTTAAAGGCCTAAGCTCATCATTTTCTCTGTGTATGTTTTCTAGTATATATATTATTAGAAATACTACTACCTCCCCTCCTCAGTCATTGTAGTTAATAATCCCACAATAAATAAGTACAGCTGCCATTCAACTTCCCAAAGTCTTGCCTTCAGTAGGCCTTTCATCCCAAGTAACCAAAGGTGATAATTTAATCACAATGACATTGCATGCCATTGATTATTAATGCCCAATTTTCCATTGATTGGGGGTTCAGATGGTATTCGAGATCAAAGACATAATTAAACTAAGCCAGAATCCAAGAAGCCCAGTAAGGAAAAGGTAAATCACATTAGGTATTTCAAGCAGAGGTTTTAGTTCCATAGATGTTAGAAGCCTGAAAGAGCAAAAATCAGGTCTTGATACAATGCAGAAATACATACTTGCTGTGGAATCTTGGGATACAAAAAAGTAAGAGGAGATATTGCTGGACTCAGAACTCAGAAGAGTGACCTCAGTGGGCTGGTGCTTGGGACTCTGTGAAAATGTCATAGACCTTCTGGTGAGGGAATGTGGTGTGGTTGGTATCTGATCATTAAAGGGGCACAGTACAGTTGCTACTGTTATCTTGGAGGGTGCATGGAATGCTAGTGCTGGGGGTGTTGAAGAAGGTAGAGTTTTGCTGCTGCTGGAATACCACTGACCAGAATTTCTCTCCTTCTACACTCTGAGTTCCTTCTAATGACTCCCATTACAGTACCTAACAGAAAATCAGGCAATAAGGGAGTCTGGAGAGTGTATTTTACAAAATACCAGCCCTGGCATCACAGTGAAGAGTGTACACAGGGGGCGTGATGGTATGAGACAGTAGGAAAATGTCATCTGACATACTCTGGCATTGAGAAATGATGGCTTTATGAAGAACTTCAATCTCCACTATACCTTGCATCAAAACTTTTTTATTCACTCATTCATTTAATGATTATTTAATGAGCCCATTCCCTAGTAGAACTTGTACATCTATTCAGGGGAGTAGATACTAAATATAATGAATAAGTTATATGGTATTCTAAAAAATGATTAATGCTGTGAAAAAATAAAGGGCAAGATGGAAAATTGGGAGGAATAGTTTGGGGTGGGGGTAAGGATTTGCTATTTTAAATAAAGTAATCAGTATTAGCCTCACTGGGCAAAGATTTGAAGAAAATGATGGAGCTTGTCATGCAGTTATCTCGGTGGACAACATTCTAGACAAAAGAGATAGCCAGTTCCAGAGTCCTGAGGTTGTAGCATGCTTGGCATATGCTAAGAAAGAAGTCGATGTAGATGGATCCATGGATCTCAGTGAGCATGGAAGAGAAAAGCAGAAAAACTAAGAAGGGCCACATCACTAGGCCGTTGTAAGGATTTTGGCTTTTATTCTGAGTGAAATGGGAAG
The DNA here is from genome assembly GCF_039906515.1 of Pseudorca crassidens. Lineage (NCBI taxonomy): Eukaryota > Metazoa > Chordata > Mammalia > Artiodactyla > Delphinidae > Pseudorca > Pseudorca crassidens. The sequence goes on along the minus strand of NC_090299.1, from coordinate 35,464,537 downwards.
CCATGAGAGGGTTTTAAGCAGAGGTGAGAGATGATGTGATGCAGTTTTAAAAGAATCTCTCTGGTTGCTTTCTTGAGAATAAACTTTAAGGAGAGCGTGGGGTGGAGGCTATTGCAATAATCCAGGCAGGAAATGATGGCAACTTGGACCATGTTTGTAGCAGTTGATACAGTGTGAGTCAGTAGAACATTGGATATCTTTTAAGAGCTTAGAGGATTTCCCAATGCTTTAGATGGGTGGTGAGCTGGTGAAGATCCCTTGCTCTTTTCTCTCCTTCCTGCTTCTTCAATGAGTTGGTAGGTTAGGTTAGGGAATGCTTGTATCTAAATGGGGTTGAGGGACTGAATCAAATAAGATGTCCTTGCAGCTGGTGGAAATGGAGAGTCAGTGTGGGTCATTGCTGCCACCTGACCTGGAATTGTCCCTGAGCACTCTTCCTCAGAGCATGGGGGAGGAGGCCCTGAGAGAGCAGTCAGTGATGCTGCCAAGGAAACCAGAAAGAAAAATTTCTGCTTTTCCTGTCATCTATTATCTTCCGAAGTTCAACATTTTTATTCTTCAACCTAAAATGGCTGCACCTTTCCTAAGAAGTGAGTTTAGTTTCACATGTCTGAAGCTACTCCTTCTCTTAATTGGCCATTTCTAACCCTTCACCCGTATAGCTTTCCCTGCTCAGGGCCCATGGCCAGATGGCAAATTTCCAGAACACTTATGTAATCCCTGAGATCTTGTGGGGACTCTGAAAACAGCCCAGGGCTCAGGGATAGGAGACTATAGTCTCCTTATGCCCCTCAAAGAGCTTTGGATGGGGGCAGAATCATATGGGCAACAAGGGTTTCTTTAATCCCCCCATGCACACAATGATACTAATGATGTTTTTGAACATTTATGTAATGTTTGCCTCTGCCTTATTCATGCAGTAGTTTATTCAATCCTCACATTAGCACTTTGAAGAAATTATTATTTTCTCTTTTTTTATTGATGAGTTAAATGAAGCTCAGTGCAGAGAATCACTTGCCCCAGGTCCCCCAGCTAGCAGATGGTGGGGCTTGGATTTAAACTGGAGTCTGTCAGTTGTTATAGCTCTGATGCCATGGCTCTAAGATGCTCTCTTCTATACTCAGCTACATGCACTTTTCAGCCTGTGTTCCAATTAACCTGCTGCTGCTAACTACTCAGAATATTCTTCTGCAGTTTGCTACCTTTGCTCCCCATAGATGCTTTTTCCGAATCAAGGTAATTTAGGAAAGCTAGACATTTTTATGAAGAAAAATAAAGGAGGAAGCACAATATAGTTTTGAGATATGGTTAGGTGAGTGTGTTTAGACAAGGTAGGACGTTCCATGACATATGTTTTGGAACATATGTTCCAGTAGGAAAATATTGACTGCTTTTATTTTTAATATTATTTTTAATGCTTTTAAAGGAAAATAAAAAAGAAATCAAATCTGTTACATATTACCACATATACAAAGGGTAATGAATGTATTAAATCTACTCCGTATAATTATCACAACTTGAAAATACTTTATTCACTAGCTACAAACATTATATACATTTATTTCTTATGTACACAGAATTTTTGCCAAGCTGTTTTACAACACACAGTTACTGAACTTGTTCAGAACTATTGGACATTATTCTCCATTCGAAGGAAAATATTACAACCTGGCCAGTGTCATGCTTGAATTTTCTTAACTTTTGTCACACGGACAAAAATAAGTGGGAACTCAAATTTTTACTGGTAAATGTGAGAAATTGTTATAATTTTCCTGCCTTTGTATTTGATGGAGTAAATTACTGGACACTAATCAGAAGTTTTCTGATGAAATTCTGCACTAACAAAAATCAAATTCAAATTCTGAGCTAGGCAGCATTGATTTTTCACATTTATTTTGTTCTTCTGAGGTATGATACTAAGCTTCTTGGCATTCTTCTGTGTGCATTGTAGGGGTGGAGTTCACTTTGAAATGCATAGTATCTCTGTTTATAAGAGACTGGCAGGATCTGGAAAAGAACATGAATTTGGCTGCTGGGTCAGAAATGTCATTGTCATGAAGTTGGGAGATAAAAAAAATGCAGCAGCATACTGAGCTTGCTAAAAAAAAAAAAGATGTTTGATTATATTCTATAGTAATCATATTTGCTTTAATTTTTTCCCATGCAGGGAATTTCAAAAACACTTTGTTCAGATGCAAAATAATGAAAATACAATGTTTATTATTTTTGTATTTAAAAACAGTATTTAAAATGATGCAAGGTTTTTTGAGTCTTTTAGAATTCTCTCAAAATAGTTTGTATTTTTCTGCTGTTGATCTAAGTACAAAAACACCTAGGATGTTTTGACCATCTGCCTGGTATTTCCAGCCACTGTTTGCCTACAAACAGTGAAAAAGATTCACAATGAACTTGAACATCAGAGGGTAGAGTGAATTTTGGAGGCAAATTCTTCCAAACCCTGACAAATATGAAAATACTGGCATAGCTTTATTTAACATGACTCCTACTAAAGCTGGTTTCCATGTGTATTATTCTACAGTTCTCAGTGTCAAAATTCAGACAAAAAGACTAAAATCTTATCTCTTTCATTTTTTTTATATTGTATTCATTCATTTTATTATTATTACTTTTCAAATTTTTGAACCTAAAATATTCTGCTTCATAAGGTCTTGGTTTAAGAGTCATGAGTATTAACTAAATGATGTCAATTTTCCCTAAAAAGTATTAAAGATACTCTCTGGAACTCAGGTATTTGCATCATGCCAGAAGGATGATACTTGGCAAGCAAAGCAACAACAACAAAAAGAATACAACAGCTGATTGGAGCAATATTTTTCCTTAGATGTCCTGCTAAATTATACTGAGTTTCCGTAATGTGTGAAGGCAGGAGTTATGTTTTTCAGGTGTATTAAAGTATTTTTTTAACATCGTTATTGGAGTATAATTGCTTTACAATGGTGTGTTAGTTTCTGCTGTATAACAAAGTGAATCGGCTATATGCATACATATATCCCCATATCTCCTCCCTCTTGCGTCTCCCTCCCACCCTCCCTATCCCACCCCTCTAGGTGGTCACAGACCACCGAGCTGATGTCCCTATGCTATGCAGCTGCTTCCCACTAGCTATCTGTTTTACATTTGGTAGTGTATATATGTCAATGCTACTCTCTCACTTCATCCCAGCTTACCCTTCCCCCTGCCTGTGTCCTCAAGTCCATTCTCGATGTCTGCGTCTTTATTCCTGTCCTAAAAGACAACCCTCAGAATGGGAGAAAATATTTACAAATGAAGCAACTGACAAAGGATTAATCTCCAAATTTTACAAGCAGCTCATGCAGCTCAATATCAAAAAAAACAAACAACCCAATCCAAAAATGGGCAGAAGACCTAAATAGACATTTCTCCAACGAAGATATACAGATTGCCAACAAACACATGTGAGAATGCTCAACATCACTAATCATTAGAGAAATGCAAATCAAAACTACAATGAGGTTATAACCTCACCAATCAGAATGGCCATCATCAAAAAATCTACAAACAATAAATGCTGGAGAGGGTGTAGAGAAAAGGGACCCCTCTTGCACTGTTGGTAGGAATGTAAATTGATACAGCCACTATGGAGAACAGTATGGAGGTTCCTTAAAAAACTAAAAATAGAACTACCATACGACCCAGTATTAATGTATTTTGGTGAGGGATGATTACATTGATTTTGGGGGCCAGACTTCACATTCCTATTCTACAGCTGAATGTGGTCCCATGTATCTAGAACGTTCATTAATGCTAGTCCCACAATCATTTATAAATTTAAGAAGGAGAAATGTTTGCTTTAAAATATTAGGCTTTTTCTTGACACTTTCACATTATATGATAAGCATTTACATATTTTGGAATGAACACTTAAAAACATACTCAACGATTAGGTAGTAAATGATAATACATTTGCTTATCTAAAGCATGCATACAAGCTTCACAGGCTTTATTGAACTGTTTGTGGCAACTCTGTAAAGGCCACTACTATTTCAGCATTCAATTTTGAATTTAATTCTTTGAAGTTCTTACATACATTAAACAGACTGTATGTGTCTGCACACTTGCATGTGTGTGTATGTATGTATGTGCATCTACTTGTTTGTTGGTGTAATCAGAAGAAATTCAGCTTAAACACATAGGATGAGGGGTGTGTAGACTTTTTTAACACCTTGTAACAATTTAAATATTTCTGACTTCAGGTCCAAAACAGGGGGTAGGATTGGAAAATTTGATGTTGTAGGAGCAATAGACCGTGATATTCTCTTGAAATAATTGCTTTTATCTTGTTCTTAAAAAAAATAGGAGGTTCTGTATTGATGGAGGCATAAAAATCCAGTAAAGTGTTATAGGTAATTATTCTAGCTGGATAGCTTTAAAAATCTGACTATTTTAAAGGAGAAGTCTGTACTATACAACCACATTCTCAGGAGGTTTCTGCTTTCTTGAGCAGGAGTGACAGTATCCCTAATTCAAGAAAAGATGGTTTATAAGCACTGAGGTCTGGAAGATAAATTCTGTGCTTAATGGTGTACCTTGTTTTGTTATGGATTTCAGAAATGGGTCAGTATATTTTTGCTTGTAGTAAAACAGATGCTTCTTTAGGACCATTAGCTCATTTCTTTCTGGAGGAATTTCTGAATTATCTAAGCAGACAAAAGGAAGCCTCTCTCTGTGGAAAGGTGTATATGATTCTCGTTCACCTGGTATTGTTTCACATTTATCCAAGTTTGGTCCAGCTTTCTACTCTAACAGTTGATTCAGCTTTCTACATCTTACTTGATTTACCTATAGGCACTAATATACATATAGGCAGTACATAAACTTTTTGTCCTAAGGCTTTGCATCTGAATATATTTTCTGATACTTTCCCCTAGTCCTTACTCTTTTTTCAGTGGGGGAAGGGGAGAGAATAAGGGCACTGTACAAGTATTAAGTTGACATCCACCTTAAACTTTTTCCTGGGGTTATGGAGGAGAAACAGGTTTCCCTTTGGAGCTAGTAGATGTTCTTGTCCGCTGTCATAACTATGAATTACTATCTTTAATTCTTGCCTAAAAATTGGTAGTCAGGGGCTTCCCTGGTGGCGCAGTGGTTAAGAGTCCGCCTGCCGATGCAGGGAACACGGGTTCGTGCCCCGGTCTGGGAAGACCCCACATGCCGCGCAGCAGCTGGGCCCGTGATCCATGGCCGCTGAACCTGCGCGTCCGGAGCCTGTGCTCCGCAATGGGAGAGGCCGCAACAGTGAGAGGCCCGCGTACCACAAAAAAAAAAAAAAAAATTGGTAGTCAGAGATTCTTCCCTTCTCCATTAGAAAACATCTTTAGTGTTTTGTAATCTACCTATCTTTTAAAAATTTTTAAAAATATTTGTGAAAAATAAAATAGGGAGGATCAGAAGGATTTGCTTTGTCATTTTAAGGCCCTAACTTTGTTTCTTAGCTTTTGGCGCTTTAATGTATGTAATGGTCAAAAAGTAAATAATTATTTTTTTTTCTTTTGAAGCCACTTTCCCAGATAAAAATGTAAAGAAAATAATATGTACAGATGCCTAATAATTTGATTAGATTTCTTTTTCAGTTACATTTCTTGGAGAAAATCTTTAAATCTCAAAAAAAGTTTATTCCACAGAATTAGTTCTCTTTTGCAAAGATTTTCATTAACTTTTACTCCTGGAGGTTAATTTTCCATCATTCTAGTGGTAAAATTAGTCATATAACTTTTTTTCTGTTTTATAGCTATAGATGAAAACATATCATTTTATATAGGTTTTGTTTTAATTCATTCACATAATTATATTTTAAAGGTTCTTTAATCTTTTGGGAAAATCATATGTCACCTTAGGGTCACAAATGTATATTGCAATTTTTCAGTGAGAAAAATGGAACATTCTACAAGTATTTTTCAGTATATTTTTCTGTTACATATAATAATTCAGTTTTCAAAGAATAAATTCAAAGGCCATTTTACTTTTGAGGGGGCAAATATCTGAATAGTGTCTTTGTTACACTTATATGCTATCTTTCTCAGTTGAAACATAGTTGCCTAAAAATTGCCCTTCTATTTACAGAGAGTATGTAGGACAGGGCTGACCGACAATCAGGAGGGTGTGGGCCTATGGTGGCACGATGATGGCCTCACCCTACTCTTTCAGCTGAGGAAATGGACTTAGGAATATTCATCCACAGAAGTATAGGGTGAGCTTATGAAGCTTGAAGTGGTGGAGGCAGATTTGGAATTCCGGCGGGAGCAGCCGTTGAAGCTTGGGTCTCTTGGAGGCACTCTCTTCTTCCGACTGGATTTGGTCTTATCCACATCATTGGGGTCAAACACCACTGTCATGGACTCCATCCTGGTAACAGTGTACAGGCTGCTTTGCCGAGTCGGGTGAAACCTGGTGGTCTTGAGCTCCAGCTCATCATAGCTAGAAACTTTGATGAAAGGACACCAGCGGAATGCTCTCTTGAAGCCAGCTCGAAATCTGAGGAGAAGCAGGCCATGGGAAGAAAAAGTCATGTTTTCAAGTGGAAATTTCCTTCAACTGGTGCAGAAAGCCCTACTTAATGCAGTTAAGCCAACTCAGTTTTTAAATTTAATTTTTTAGTCAAACTCTTAGAATTTATGCCACAGTATTGGTACTAGTCTTCTACGTTCTCCTTGTTTGAATTGAATCTTAATTTTCCACCAATGAGAAGCAAGTCATCATATAGTAAAAGCACAGTATCACTAATCGATATGCCAAAGAAAGAGTGTGTGTTTCTTCAATAATTTTATACATTTACATAAGTGAATTAAGTTTGCTGGGTAAGGCACTTAAAAATGACATATTTCAAAATAGCTTCTTACAGAAATAATTACACATTTATAAAGTCTCATTTAATATTAAAATTAATTGCTTATCTGGATGGTTTTTATCTAATCATATATGAAAGTGCAAAATCCTTGGCTTTGTAAACCATTACATGAAGTTGATTAAAAACAGATGTACTGCTTATGGGGAGGTTTGAATTGATATATGGCTTATGCACTTACTGAAAAAAAGTAAGAATTTAGTAGTTTTTAAGAAACTTGAGGAACGGTGTGGTAAAGGTCCAACTGGAAAGCGAGCTTAGGATTTAGGTCATGTAGTTACTTCCATGAAATTCAGTTTCTGCTTGTGCTAAACCATATAGGTTTATTAAGGAAATTATTGACCCTATGAAACTTAACCCTTCTCCTCCATGTGCTGACCTTACAACTAAGGTGTTTTTTATCTGGAAACCACAGTTTACCTTTTTTTTCCCAGTCTTAAATTGAACTGTGAATATTTCTACTTTTCTTTCCAACTTCACTTTAAAAAATAGCGCCCCCTCCAGCAGAGGCTGCACCCTGTCTAACTCGCTGACCTCATTATGCTGGAAGGAGGATTGTCATTCTTTTCCTTAGTGTTGCTTCTGTTGCTCTCACAACACCTTGTATTTTGAAGTCTATTTACAAGACATCCTTTTTAATAGAGTCCACTCACATATGCCGTCACCTCTCCGTCTGTGCATTTCTACGATGTGCCTTCATTCCTTCGGGGACTTGAGCACATTTTCAACTCTCCTCCTTTAGTTAATAACAGGGCATTTCTTTTTCTTTGGCAAGTATAATTCTAAAGGGTTTGGAGAGAGAATTTGGCCTATATAAAACCCACCCAGTTAGAATCCCTAAAAGCGTTGTTTTGAAGAGGTAATTGTTAAGGTGAGCTATTTCATTAAATAGGGAGGAGTCTAGAAAAATATCTAGCTCTGTGCTCCTCTCAGTGAATTTTTCAATTTTCCCTTCCTTTTGAATTTTAAATGTGCATCAGGGAGCTGCAACAGCATTATATGTTTTCACTGAAGTCAGAAGTGAAAAGGAGCTTGCATTTGGTAATCTTGTGTTTACCTCTTATTCAGACAGCAGTAGATGATGGGGTTGTACATGGTTGAGCTCATTGCCAGCCAAAAGCTAGCCAGGTAGACCTGCTGAATATATTTCCACCTATTTAGTTGTTGATAGATTGCAGTGAGGATGAAGTAAATATGATAGGGCAGCCAGCAGATGGCAAATGTCACCACGACAATAATCATCATTTTTACAACCTGGGAAGACAGAAAGAGGTCATTTTTGGCAAATATAAAAGTCATTGTATTTATTAGTTCTAATAGCCTACTGCAAATCATATTTTTCTGCCAATACAGTTAAATACATAGCATGCCTAAGAAATAGTCAATATATTAAAAAATGGCAAGATAATATAAGGATAGTTACCTAAGGTGAGTTTCAAGAAAGCGTGCTTGTGTCACCTAGTGAATGGGTGGCAATCACTCAAACAGAACCAAATATATTTTAATTGGCTTGAAGAAAATACGTGTTTATAAAACATCAAAAAGCCTGGGGGAGAAAGAAGCAAGAGCTAGGATTTGGCTGTGCTAGCCTGAGCTGTAAAATAGTGAAGACATTATATCTAGAGAACTGACTGTTGAGTCACAGTGAGGGTACATCAGGCTGTAGTGGCTGAGTGCGTTCTTCAGTGTTTATTATAGCCTGAGTATAGGTTATGACTATTTAGATTTCTTTACTCTAATACCATTCTCACTGGGAAACCGTCTGAATGTTACCTTGGTTTCTTTTCTAATCTGATATTGGTAAAGGTTTCTCTGGATAGTGAAAAAGGATATTCACATTAGTTTGAGAAAATATCACTACTTTTAAATTTGTAAGTAGGCAATTGACTTATACAACTGGTTTGTATACCAATTTCTTTGAGTTTGGTAAGCATGGGTCATTTCCTCTGTTCTAACTTTTGAACCACAATATGCTGGAAAGCTCTAGTCAAAGTAGAATGTCAATCTCTATTTCTCCTCCACTAGTCTTTACATTCCTAAAAGACATAGAGAATGTCTTAATTATATTAACGTCCCCAGCACCTAGCACAGTCTCTAGTGTATTGCTGGAGATAGATAATTAGATATAAAATGAATGAATAATGAACGACAATGTACAATTCGTAACAGGAAGTTGAATGGGAGGATGTTTTGTGTGTCTGTAAATAAGATAAAATCTGTTCCATTGTGTCTGTAAGAAAGGTAGACTGAAAGTTATTGAACACCGTGAGTAGCTTCGCTTTCTATGTGAAAGGAAATAATAATAACAATATCCTCGGATAACCTCATTTAATATTTCCATTACCAATCTGTCGAGTAAATTTGTTCATACTTCTTTTGGGAATTTGTAAAAAGTTTAGAATAATAAATAAAATAATTTTGAGGCTTAGCCACAGTCGCAGAACACCAATCAGAGAAAGTCCTGATGTAAACAGCCTATGTAACATCTTGAAACTATGAAAGTACATTATTTAAGTACTGGACTCATTATGTGATTGCAAGCTGGGATTCAGATGAAAGTTGACAAGATTAAAAATCATGAGAGACATGATTCTAGAAATAGACAAGGCATGAAATGGATCAGTGTGGAAGGCAAAGCTTTCCCAAGGGCCTAATCGCGGTTAGCATACAGGTATTTAGTATTAGCTGATGGTAATTGGCCATCAGAGCTGAAAATCCAGGTCAGTAGCTCACAGAATGTCATCACTGGCCCCACCATGCAGTGTTTTGATTTTCTCAATGTTCTGTCAATTGCATTTTTTTCTGAATAACTGTGTTCAGAATTCTGCGTTTTATCTCTCCTATTTTTTATTCATATATTTGTAGAATACAAGTAAGGAGTCTCTTTGATTATAATTTTACATTTATACAATGTTTCACACATCTAACAACTTATTAATTGGTTTTCAATTGCACTTTAGGAAGCTGAGGCAAAGACCAAAAGATTTGATGACTGTGATTCATGGAACCTAAGTTAAAATTTTTAAAACTCAGCCGCTTAAGTCTGTTTTTTCTGCTTACAATTAATAAGATTTATTGAATGTCTATTGGGTCTAAAAAACATAATAGAGAAAAATAATGAGTAGAGAACCAATTCCTTATCCTGAAGAAGATTATAATATAATGAAAAATGCAAAAATGTAAATTAAAACTGCATAAGAATGGGGATGCAAACGTGTAAATAAATTGAAAATATTTATGAGAACTTACTAGTTTATTATAAGCAGGAATGAAACTTACTAGTTTATTATAAGCAGGAATGACTCAATGCATGTTACCTGTAGACTCAGGGAAGTTTAGACTGAATGACATGGATTTGGTTGATTTTTTTTCATTCTTCAATATGTGAACATCCTATTGTTCCTTGAACATCGTACACAAGCTCCTGTCCAAGATTATTCTCCCTAGCTTCTCCCTCTCCTTCTTCCCCCAGTTATTCTCACTGGCTAGCAACCTCATCTCATTCAAACCTTTGCACAGTTGTCACTTTTTCTGTGAATCATTTTCTGACCAGCCTATTTAAAATCGCAATCTGTCCAGCACCCCAAACCCCTTAGCTTGCTCTTTACTTTCAGTTGGTTGTGTTTATTCTTTACTTTGTGTCTCCTTATGCTAGAACACAAAAAAAGCAAGAATGTTCTGCTTGTTTTCTTTACTTATGTATTTCAGGCATGTAGACTGGATTTCACACATAATTGGTGTTCAGAGTTTTGAAAAATAAGTAAATGAAACTGAATACAAAAGCTAAAAGACTTTTAGTTGGCTAAGTGATGTTCACAGTTTTACTGTGTCATGAATCACTGGTATCATTTGTCCTCCCATTTTAAAATGAACATGTGTATATAAAGCTATTTCCCTTTTCTAGGCAAACAAATTCAGGTAAAGCATATTAGTGCACAGACAGTATTACCGATATATTATTTTGAATGCGTGAAAGCATTGCATTTCGTTCTGAATAAATGTTAAGGGTAAGAAAAATATTTATGACAATGTGAACATGGTACAAGCTACTGTGTTAAATACAGAATCAGCAAATGTACATAAAAGCTTATTTAATTGCTTTTATACAGACTAACCAGTTTCCCTTTGCATGAAACTGTTTTTCAACAATAGCTGAAGAGCTGCAAAGGCTATCAGAGTCTTGTAATGTGACTTCCTACCATCAATGTGGAAGAAGTCTGGAATATGGGAAAATTAAAGTGCATGTGTAGAAACAGAGTATCAGATAACTTATAATTCACATATATATGGCCTTAAGGACCCTGTTGCAAAACGTTTAGAAACCTATTTGAAGATTTTTAGGAAAAATCTAAAAGAACCTAAAAGAAAGGATCTTTTATCGTGAAACAACAGCTATATTTTATTGATTTATTGCTCTCAAATGCATTTTAACCATTACCTTGGGTCTCTGCTCATAAAATCTTCTGGAATGATTTCATATATCAAACTTTTAGGCCCCCAGGTTTGATGTAAATGCAAAAGTAGGCTCCTGGGTGGACAAAATTGCCTTGCTTTGTGAAATGCTGAAATCAAGAAATTGTAATCATCTTCCTCATAAAAAGGCAAGGGAAAGAGCACTTTGAAGCACAAACCTTGAGCAATGATAGATGTGCAACTGCTCAGTTCCCCTGTGTCTCATGGCTGGACAATGGTACTAGCTCAGACAGGCTACATATGCTAAGCAGGAAAGTTGGTGGACTTTCTGAAACTCCTGATATGTTTTAGGCAAGATAAGAGACTGGAATAGAGATGACTCAAATCTTTCATCATGGCTTAACAAATTTTATTGTAACTTGATACAAAGATTGATCGATGTTGGGTATTTCTTGAAGCTGAAAGACATATCCAGCTTCTGAGGCGATTGGATTTACTCTCCATGGCAACATGGATAGCTGTGGCCATCCATTGTCCTTGGCACAGGGACTTACCAGTTGAGAAAGAAGGGAGGTGGGACAAGGGAGGTAGCTCTTATAGCAACATTGCCTCTTCTTAATAGTTTAGAATCCACTTTACTCGTACATAGGCAGGATAGAAATGCACGTCATAAGTTAGTGAGAATAAGCTTTGGGCACCTTTTCTTCAGGTATCAGGGAAAAAAAATCTTTGACTTTCTATCCTGTACAGGTTAGACTGGAATACCTGCAGCTGTTCTTATCTATCATATTAAATTAATGCAGGATGGATGATTTTGAGGTTTTAAGTTGTAAGAGAAAAAAGAATCAGTCTAGGAAATTAATTTGCCAGTCTAGGAAATATTGCCAACCTTAAAAATATCTAGGAATTATATTCTTCAAGGGGGAAGTTATTCTTTTTAAATGTCTGAATTGGAAATGGTCAACTGTATGTGAGAAGGAACTTCTTGTTTTGATTAAAACCTCAGAGCATGTTTTGAAGAACCATCCCATGGACTATATACCCTACCACTTCTCTGTACCTTTTATCTGCACAGATGTTCTTAAATAACGATTATATCTCCTTAGGTCAAAATTACAGGCCTGCTTATTCTAACTTCATACTAGCAAATTAAAATAATATCCTCAAGAGTAAGATATGGAAAAAAATTAATGACAAGCATCAAAATCTAAAGTACTACTTCTTGGACTATTTAGGTTGGGCTTTTGCTGCTTCAGTTTAAAAGAACATGCTTAAAAATTTCAGTCCCAAGGGAGAAAAAGAGAACTAAGTAGTAACACTTGTGAAAAAAGTTCAGGATAGTCCAGAAGACGAGTTGAATTTTGCCAGTAATTTCAGAATTAGATGTGATTATAGGTGTATTTTGTTAGTGTCATCCAAGAAATTTGATACTGTTGCCAACTCCAACTAGCATGACTATTCAATTAACATTAGCTTAGAGCAATGCCTGTAAGGAATTATGTCAAGGTGAAACAAATGAGAAAACCCTATGTGTATATACATGGAATGTGGAAAATATTTCTGTGTGAGTGTGTGTGTGTGTGTGTGTGTGAGTGTGTGTGTGTGTGTGTGTGTGCGTGCGTGTGCAGTATTGTGTTTGGATTCTACTTCTTTACACTTCATTGGTCATGCTTCATTTTTTTTTTTTTTTTTTTTTTTTGCGGTACGCGGGCCTCTCACTGTTGTGGCCTCTCCCGTTGCGGAGCACAGGCTCTGGACGCACAGGCTCAGCGGCCTGGGCTCACGGGCCCAGCCGCTCCGCGGCATGTGGGATCCTCCTGCACCGGGGCACGAACCCGCGTCCCCTGCATCGGCAGGCGGACTCTCAACCACTGCGCCACCAGGGAAGCCCCATGCTTCATTTTTAATGTAATTTCACTTTTCCGCTGGAAACTTAGAATTTTAAAGTATTGTAAGATTTCAGGTTTATGATGATCTGAAGACATAAAAAGGAATGCAGCCAGCAGCCACAAAAAGGAAGATGGGAGGACATTAGAATAAGAAGTCCATTAAGGCAAGAGGAAATAAAGTTTGATGTTATGGGATCATGGTTAAAGATAAAAACTTATGGAGGCTTGTTATGGACTCAATTATGTCCTCACCACTACATTCTTTAAAGTTTACATGCCTTTTTATTTATTAGAAGTTTTTTCTAGATTTATTGAGATATAATTGGCATGTAACATTGTGCAAGTTTAAAGTGTACAAAATAATGATTTGATACATGTATCTATTGTGAGATGATTATCCCAGGTGGGTTAGTTAACACCTTCATTACATCACATAATTACCCTTTGTGCGTGTGTGTGTTGAGAACATTTAAGATCTACTCTCTTAACATCTGTGAGGCATCCCCAGTGGCTTGTGAGCTGGCTTCCTGATGGAGTCCATGATGGGTTAGTAGGATCCAAGTCCCTTTGATACGCTCAGTTTGGAGCCCTGCCTGCCGTTCTCCCAGCTGCTCTCTGTCCCCTAGTTGTGCAGATCTCCACAGTCCTCTGGATGGAGGGAGACAGAGATGGGTATCTTTGGCAGGGCCTCACACATCCGAGGAAGCCTGGCACTCCGCCGTCACATGCTCTTATTGCCCCCCCAGGGAGAAATCACAGCTGAGAAGGCCCTCTTGGCACTGAGCTGTGTCACCTTGGGGAAGAGGTGATGTGTGTAAAGTCAGTTTGTTCCTCTTACTCTTTCCACTGCATCCAATCTCAGACTTTTTTGTGCTGGAACTTCTCTGCTGGACTCCTGGACTTCCACAAAGGCTCTCTGATCCGTGGGTGACTTTCCAAAACACTTTTTTCAAGGGACTCCTGGTTCACAGCTAAGCAGGGGCAGAGCTGGTTCATGGGCCACTCAGGGGTTCACAGCCAAACAGAGGTCTGTACGTCTATTATCTGTCTTCCTGTGGGCAAGACTCTCCCAGCTATGGTGCTGGTGACGGAACCAAAGCCAGACGGGGCTGTAGCCAAGTCCTCAGAGGTATGAAGCTGTTTCTGGATCTGTAGCTGAGACCGTGGTAGGTGAGTCAGCCGCCAGGGTGCAGGCCATTCTTCAAAGTGACTCTCCTCATTCTTGGACTGCACTGCAGTTTCACAGTCTCCTACCTGGATCTCCCAGTTTCTACAAAGGCACTCTTGCCCGTGGATAGATGCCAAATTGTTGTTGTTGAGTGGGGCTATGATGAAGGACATCTTATTTGGCCATCTTGCTGATGTCACTCCCCCAGATTAATAGATTGAAGTCCTAACCCTCAGTACCTCAGCACCTCAGCATGTGACTGTATGTGGAGACAGGGTCTTTAAAGAAGTAATTAAGTTAAAATAAGGTCATTAGTGTGGGACCTAAACCAATATGACTGGTGTTCTTAAAAGAAGAGGTGGGGCTTCCCTGGTGGCACAGTGGTTGAGAGTCCACCTGCCGATGCAGGGGACACGGGTTCGTGCCCCGGTCCGGGAAGATCCCACATGCCATGGAGCGGCTAGGCCCGTGAGCCATGGCCATTGAGCCTGCGCGTCCAGAGCCTGTGCTCCGCAACGGGAGGGGCCACAACAGTGAGAGGCCCACATACCGCAAAAAAAAAAAAAAAAAAAAAGAAGAGGTGATTAGAATACAGATACACAGAAGGAAGACCATGTGAAGATAGAGGGTTACAGCCATCTGCAACATAGCAGAGTGATCTTAGAAGAACCCAACACTTGATGACACCTTGAACTCAGACTTCTATCTTCCAGAATTGTGAGAAAATATTTCTGTTGTTTACAAGTCTATGGTATTTTGTTATGCAGCCTGAATAGATTAATACAGCGTTTGAAATGCTAAGGAGAGTATATTACATACGGCTTAATTCCAGCAAAGTAGGAGGCAAAATACTATACAAGTTCCCAGTGAAAATGGAGACTTCCAGAGAGGTTTTGATTGCCTGGAAATTGCTTTCGGGGAAGTGAAGGATAGACCAGGATCTCTATTTCCATCACTTGAGCCTCTCTTAGGTTATATATGGCCTTCCTCACAAGCACTGTTTTCCATGATAATTCCTTTGTAACAGAAATGACAAGCACAGAGAAAGCTTACTTGCTGGGCAAGGTGATAGATTCTTTGTGGTTGTAATACAAGTCAAAAATCCAATTGAATTTGTCACTTGAGCTTACACTGAAGAGTGGTTCCTTTGATTAAGGCAAAAGGCTTCTTTGTTATCAAACTTAGGTATTCACTTCTGAAGGAGCAGATCTGGCTTGTTAGTATTTAGAGGAAGATAGTTAAAATAGAAAATAGCCAGAAAAAATTTCTATGGTTTATAAAACAATAGAAGCAAATTTATCTACCAGTATTTCAGCTATTCAAATAAATAAGACCAACTTCAACAAGAATCAACAAAAAACAAATGGTCACACATTATGAATATTGGGGCCAAGTCATGTTTTTGAGGCTTCTTTTATAGTAGAATAGGGAAGAATGTCAAAATATGGTTTAAAAATGTGGTTTACTTTAAAGGTATACATCTAGCTAATAACACAAAAATGTAATAAAATTATAATACGCAGAACATATGGACAAAATATATAAATGTATCATTCATAATGAACTACAAGGTGATAGTTTGGTAATGGGACTGGAATTTGAAATTGTTTGATCAATGTCTTCTGATCTTACTTATTGAGATGGCCTGGGTTGTTACACTGTAACTGGACAACAATAGAGAGCCCACTCCTGACTTTACATTTCAAATTTCTCTCTCTTAAATTCTGGAAGGTATAGCAGTGTTTTACAATTTCTCATTCTGTGCTCTACTTAAGGACTTTCTTATCTTGTCCTTCAAAACTTCTATTTCCTTATCTTTCCCTTTACTACCTTTCTGAGCTAGTTTGTGATGACACAGTTTCTGTGCTACAGAAACAATGCTCAGCTTGCTGGAGTGACGCACTCAGCCAGGTAGTTCTAACAGTCATTTTGAGAATCACGAAAGGAAAGTCAAGCTGATAGTTACATTGTCGTTTGAGAGACGTATGGCCAGTGGATACATTTGAGGGCAGAAGTGGTGTATGAGTCAGTGGAGTTGTGTCCCTCTTTGATTTTAGTAAAAGCCTTAGTGCTTTTTATATTCATTTTAAAACTTTCAAATATATGAATTTATTTAAACTCCATGAAAAACCTTTGACCATATAGTTTCTCCATTTTATGGATGAGGGATTTAAAACCAAGGAGGGAGATGATTTCTTAAGATCCCAAAGGCAAGTTCAGAGCTAGGATTACTGGGCCTCTTCCTTCTTCATTAGCTAGGGATCATTTTGTATACATTCTGCTTCTCAAGACCCTGAAAAATAGCCTTTGCTTCTTTCCTCACGTAGCATTCTCAGGGGATGCTTAAGTGAAGGGTAGTCAAAGAATCTTATTCCACTAAGGGACAGCTCAAATGAGATTTATGTGATATGAGATATTTTTCTAAATCTGGAAGGGAAAAGAGTGAGAAAATAAGTTGGAATGGTGGAGTGGGCCCGAGAATTTGAGGTTGGAACCTGGCTGATCTAACACTACATGAATAAGGACAGATTTATCTGTACTAAAACTATGAAATAGGGACTCAATACTTCAAATATTTTATGTGCTCATATGGTACCACTTACTTCCACGTTATTTATTTATGTCAAACACAGTTAAAGACAAATGGAAAAAAAGCATAAATCTTTGACAATATCATATATTCATTATACCTGGAAACCATAAAGCAAGTCTGCTGAAAGGACTGTTTTAGTCTCAAATAAATAGGTACTGTTAGGGTTTAGGATCTTTTGACAGACAGAAGTGGGGGAGAGAGTCAAGAAGATTTCTGTCTCAGTTACCCTTCTGGGGAAGAGGGTGTAAAAGAGGAAAGAGCTGCAATCAACTGCCAGGTCATCTCATCCTTCTCGGTTCTAGAAGTTGCAAGGAGGGATCTGGTATCTTGAGAATGCGCCTGGCCAGGTGAAGGGCTAGGCTGACATCATTTGCCAGAACAGCAGATTTTATGCCTTGATATGTGTTTATATATCTTGTCCTTTTAGAAACACAGTGTTGTTAATAAATTGTGGTCTGAAAGGTTGAGCCAGCCAGTGTCTTTTGCAATTGGCTTTTATCTTAAAGGTGTGCATACTTTAATTGTTTTTTGAAACAGCATAAATCTAGAATATTTAAGATTACTCTTTTCTATATTTCTATAGAAAATAAGATCAGTCACTGAAAATTAATTTTTTTCTCTATAGTATATGACAAACTAAGAAAACATGGTTTATAAATAAATGTTGTCCTTATTTGTAGTTACCTTGAAATAAATCTACATGATTTGCACAGGTTTACCACTGGAATGCCCTAATCCAATTTCTTTCCCTGTAAAGTTTTCTCTCCATCCTTTGGGAGAGTACCTCAAGTTCACCTCTTAGAGTAGCTTCCCTCATTTCTTCATGCAGGTAGGGTTAAATACTTCCTAATTAGACTTAGCATACTATACTTATAACACAGATACATATTACAGTCGAGCACGTTTCTGTTTTCTTCTGTCTGGATATGGGGACATGCATTATTCATCTTTGTGTCTCCAAAACTTAGCATAGTTCTTGACAGTCAATGAATACCTATTGACTGAGGATATTTTAATTTTACCAACCATTTTATGAACACTTTAATTGCAAAAAATATCATTTATCTTTGTCTTACCAGTTTTTTGCCCTATCATGTACATAATAGGATTTCAAAAATATTATTTCAGTGAATAAAACAAAAACACCTTTATATATTTCAAACCAAAATTAAAATCATTATTATTGCCCTTGGCTTTTGTATTTAGCAGGATATTTGGAAAGAATAGCTATATGAACCATGTGAAGGTACAGCTTTAAGAAAGAAGTTCAATTATGTTTGCTTACTTGATCTATTATATCCTTAAATTACAATTGTTCTACAATAATGCCACTTTTCTAAAGAAACCAAGGCCCTAGGCTCTCAAGATACAGTGCTAAATTAAAAAAGAAAAAAAAAGTTGTCTATTTTCACAGAATTTACATCCTATTAAAGATGTAGTCATTATATAATAAATACACAAATACATATGAAATTACAAATTATGATGAATTCTATGGAGAAAAAGAATTATATCTAGGTTTATGGAATGCAATTGAAGTTATATTTGAGGAAGTAATATTTAAGCTGGAACCTAGAGGATGTACAGAGAGAAGAATGAAGGGCACATCATTCTATGTCCTGATAATAGTGTGAGTGAAGACTGAGAATTGGGAGAAACTTTGATGTGCTAGAGCAGCTGAGAGCAAGTGTCACTGGAACATAGTAAATGAAGAGTGAAGTTTCATAGAATTAGATTGGCAGAGTAAGTGGTAGCAAGATTCTGCAGGATCTCATAGGTTATTTGGGGGGTTTGCAATTGCTTTGATCTATTTTCTTAACTATATCAGGGAACCACTGAAAAACTGGGCAGATTGCATGAGTTGATTTAGAATTTAAAAACATCATCTTGTACAGCATGGTGACTATTGTTAATAATACTGTACTGTATATTTAAAAGTTGCTAGGAGAGTAGATCTTAAAAGTCCCATAATAAGAAAAAATTATAACTATGTGTGCTGATGGATGTTAACCAGACTTACTGTGATAATCATATAGCAATATATACAAATATTAAATCATTATGTTGTATACCTAAAACTAATATAATGTTATATTTAAAATTATATCTCAATAAAAAATCTTGGATGCTGAATGGAGAATAAAGTTGAAGAGAACAAGTGTAGATCTGGGGAAATGAGTTGGAGAGGTGGTGGTAGTGGACCTAATGACTGTTGTAATGATAGTATCTTGGAGAATTATTTCAATGGAAGTGGAGAGAAGTACAGAAATGGGAGATATTTTTCGGGAGGGACTCATTAGGATTTAGTGATGAATTAGATGATAGTGAGAGGGAAAGGGAAGTTTAAAAATGACTCTTTTCAGAATTTAATATCTGGGTGAATGGAAGTGCCAACTACTAATATTTGGATGACTGTAGAAGAGTCTGCTTTTATGACAGACATGGAGACTTAAAGATCAGTTTTGTATATTATAATCTAAAAATACCTCAGAAATAGCCAAAACAAGGACATCAAGTATGCAGCTGATTATTGCATAAACTTAGAGCTCATAGAGGAAGTATTGTTTTGGAATATATATTTCAGAGTCAGAGATCTATAGATGATATTTAATGTCATGGAAATGAATGAATATAAAAATGAATATAGAAAGATAGGAATGAATATATTCTGTACTATTGGTTCTGTTTCACTGAAGAACCCTGACTAATACTGCTATGATATCAATTATACTGCACAGCTCCCTATTGCATACTCCATATTTTTGGCCTTCCTAGAAGTAGTCCAATTTCTGAGCACGTTCATTTTTATATAAAAATATATTTGCTCTAGGGGAGAATACATTTTTTCCTGATCATCTAATCTATTCCTCATCAGTTTAGCTAATGGCATTATGGCATTGCTTCATACATTGTTAATTCATTGATTCTGCAAATATTTATTGAGCGTTTTGTATATATATGCATATATATGGTACTGGCTCAAACAATTATCGAGGCCAAGAACTTCCACAATTTGCCATCTGCAAGATGGAGACCCAGGAAGGCTGGTGGAGAAAATTTATGTCACAACTTAAGCAGTCAGGCAGAGAGCAAATTCAACCTTCTGCTTTTTTTGTTGTATTTAGGCTCTGAACAGATGTGATGACATCCACCTACATTGGGGAGGACCATCTGCTTTACTTATTCCACCAATTCAAATGCTAATCTCTTCTGGAAATATCCTCACAGACACGCCCAGACATAATATTTAACCAGCTATCTGGGTATCTGATGGCCCAGTCAAGTTGACACATAAAATTAATCATTACCATAGCATAGGCTTCATTATGCCATTGAATTGAATTTTAGTATGTTACTAATAGAGAAAGATAGATGCATGTCTGGATTGTTCATTGCATATTCATTGCATTCTATTTCAATGGTGGCTAAAGAAACTACTTTCATATACAAACTTATTTGTATGATGTGTGATATTATGTCAGTGTAGATTTATTTATACCCTAAGGTAAATATAAGTCAAAACACATATTCTAGAAGCTTGTGCTTTCTCCCCTTAATTTCAGTAATGGTAAAAAGAAAGCATTTGCTTTTTATTGAAAGGAATAACTCAGAAAAGATAACAATATGTAGGTACATTTAGTTTTATAAGACTGTTTAAGAAAGAGGATAATAAATAGATAGATAAGTAAGTTAATAAATAATAAATAAAATCTCAAAGAGTAAAAGTAAGGGACAAACAGTTGCCTCCTAAGACAGAAGGGAAACTAAAATTTGTTGAGGCCCTGTTATGTGCAAGGTACTGTGCTTGCATTGTATGCATTATATGCTCATTTTAATTAATGCTATTGGTATGTATTGGAGGTGCCCAGCTAACTGTGTTTTAATTAAAGTGAAAGGTCTAGTAGGTAAGAATTTATTTTCTAACAGGAAGTGTTGTCAAGAAGTAGAAGAGGCTGATTCTGGACGTAAAGGTAAATAGAATATCTCTCTGTACATTAAATTCTATTCAAGTGAATGACTCCATATTGCTAAGCTAGACCTCTCCTCTAACCTTCTGTTATTTTTTTCCCTTGTGATCCTTAGGTGTTTTGCATATCTGTTTGTGTTTTGATATATTTCTTCACTTTTCAATGGTGACATCTTCTTTTTCAACAATTGGAGTTTTAAATTTAAAAACGATACATTTAGTCTCATGATTTTCATGCCATAATTAAGAGATCTTACCTTTTGTGTTTTAGTCCATGAAGTACAGATTATTCTAAGTGCTCTGCTTCTCTGTCTTGTTTCTAGCAGCTGGGTTCCCTAAGGTTTGTTCTTACTTCCTTTTGCCAAGTCTAGGCCCTGTCTGTCTTTGCCTGTAAAGATAAACTGAGTATTCTTTTCAGGACTGCAATCTGACATGACAGAGAGAGCACAGTCTTCTCTCCTATTAGTCAGCTGTGTCCTTGGAAGATGGAGAAAGACAGTCTAGTCTGCCCCGTGTGGCCGTAGTGGGCGTATTAGCACTTTCACAGTCTCCGGAATAATGAGGTTGATGCATAAAACCCTGTGCTTTTCTCTCCTTGATTGTACCACCTTCTGGCTTCACACACCCTGCTGAGCTCTGCCTGCTTTCCTATCACAGTTACTGCTTCTCTCAGAAGACTTAGCATGTGGCAGATGAGAAGGTAGAACTCAGGCCACCATCTTCCCCAGATAGGTAACCTGTCTGAATATCTCAAAGACATCTCAAAATTTATGTATTAAAAAATTTCCCTCCATTCTCCACTCCCCCTCTCCACCCCCCCTTCCAAGGCTGTTCTTTCTGTGAACTTCCCTATCTCTGTAAGTGGCACCACCACCCATCTAGACATTTAGAAGTCATGCTTATTTCTTTGCATCCCCTCATTTTCACTGCCCCATTCAATACCTAGGCAAATCCTGTTGGCCAAGTCACCAAAATATGTCTAAATCTTTTTGTATTGTCATCTCTATTACTATAATCTCTGAGAAAGCATCATTATCTTTCTCCTGGACTAATGCAATAACCACCTAATTGGACTTTGCTATCAAAGCTATTGTTATATTTTAATAGCTAATAATAAAATAATAATTGTCTTAATTAGCTCAGGCTGCTATAACAAAATGCCATCGACTGAGTGGCTTCAATAACACACATGCATTTTCTCACAGTTCTGGAGACTGGAAGTTTGAGTTCAGGGTACTGGCATGATTGATTTCTGGTGAAGTTCTGCTTCCTGGTGTGTAGGTGGCCACCATATGTATTTAAGGAGAGAGGGAGAGTGAGTGACCTCTCTGGTGTGTCCTCTTACAAGAACACTAATCCTATTGGATCAGGACCCCATCCTGATGACCACATTTAACTGTAATTATCACTGTATAGACCCTATCTTCAAATACAGTCATATTAGAGGTTAGAGCTTCAACATATGAATTTAGCAGAGACACAATTCAGTCTTTAGTAATACTAAATGTAAGACATTATAATATCAAGTTCTTATTTGTCAATGTGTTTAGGTCTATTATTTTCTAGAGTTTCCCTTTGAGTTGGTAATTACCTATTGATATTTTCTAGAAAGTAACATTTTTCTTTTGATATTAGTTTTAATATTTCTATTAATATACCATAATTCATTGTTTGGCCTGGGAAGAATAATTCCCAAATTGGAAGAGGCACACAACTTATTTACGGAGTTGTTGAGAGAAATTCTTTCTCTGATATTTTAAAGTATAAGTTTTAAACTTGTTTCTATTTAGTATTGAGGCAAAGAATTTAAATGGCTTATCAAGTAGCTGATCAGTGGTGTACATTTAAGCACATAACTTTATGGAATAGTTAGAAGCGAACTTTGAAGTTCATTACACAGTAGTGTACAGCAGTGTCAAGAGCACTGGACTCAAAGACTTTGATTTAAATCTAGGCCCTGACTGTAAATAGCTATGTAACATGGGGTAAATTAAATCTTTCTGAACATCAGTAGCCTTATTAGTAGAGATAAGAACACTCATCATACAAGGGATTGTGAGGATTAAATGGAAATGAGAATGCCAGGCTCATAAAATACTTAGGGCACACTGAGATATTCATTTTTACTTCATTCCCAAGATCTGACTAACTTATAAGCATATTTTAAATTATTGGTACTGAGGCCTAAGTTGGTTATGAATGTGCTTTTATAAAGGCAATGGAGGGCTCCGGTGGTGGGCTTGGGGACAGTGGGTAAAATGAAAATTGGGTACTGGAGAGCCAAGGTGTTCTATCAAATTTTGTGGGAGAAGGTATGCAAACAATAGGAGTTTTAAAAACAACTTTTTTAAAATCATAATTCCTGCTAATCTGAGTTTGTGTGTTTGTGTGATTGTGAACAGAAATAGAGATAGAGATAGAGAGATATGGCATCACTCCATGTTTTCCATTACAGCTTAAAACATAACAAGCCCAATCATTTTATAGTCACAATGGCTTTGTCACGTCTTCAACACAGCATATTTCTATAAGATAACAACATAACAGATGTTGCTTGAAAATCTTTCCTATAGGAAAAAATGAATAAGATCATTACCAGAGGAAGAAAAAGAATAAATGTTTTGTTCTTAATTTATATTTTAGTTTTATAACTGGAGAATTAAGAACTTGAAATGTATTTAATAAAATATTAATTGAACAATAAAAAGACCATAAATATTTTTACAAAGTTAAAAACTACCTAGACTCTAATGCCCATTTAACTGTTAACTATAATATTTAGAGCATAAAATTAATCCAAGGCATATAATCTCAGTATCTTTTTTTATTGGTATTTAAGATCTCAATTTGTTTGCAAAGTTCATCTGAGAAAAATAAAAATAACCTGTCTATATATTTACTCCTTTAGATGCATGAATAATTTCTGGGAAAGAGAAATATCCTTTACTCTAACAATTCCAGAAATATATTTTAAAACATCAAATTTAAGTCCTCCTCATGATATGTCAGGAAAATTGGTGGTGTTCCAGAAAATTAAGTTTTATGGGTTCAGTTAGACCAGTAATGTCAGAAATTAGTGACTTGTGCTAGAGGAAACTCCTAGAGAGGTTATTGGGAGACTACTGAATTTTAAGTGAAACGTTAGTATAAATTTGTGGGTCACTACAACACATGAAAGACACAACCAAAGAAAAAGTACAGGATATATTATAAAGATCTTTGTAATATCAGAAACATCAACATATTGTATAGTTTGTATATACTGTATAGAGTATATAGAGTGTATATTGTTTATAATATATACAGAGTAACTTGAGTGTGTATATGTATATCTATATCTATCTATCTATCTATCTATCTATCTATCTATCTATCTATCTGTCTGTCTTTTTCCCTAAGAACAACTATAAGCTCTGGAAAAAGTATAAATTACAATAACAACTACAAAACTGTTTTATGGCACTGGAGAGTGGTCAAAATTATGCTGAAACTGGATACTACATAACCTGGGTGAGATTCATACATATATAAACTTCTCTGAATTCCATGACTTCCCCTGCAATGCACAAGACAAGGCTACTAGCATCTTAGGAGGTGAAAAACAGCTGAAAGGCTGTAAGAGGGGAGAGATTTTAGCAGCTACTCCTCATATAAGAGAGACAGAGTTTAAAGTTTGAGTCTCTTCAAACTAGAGTCTCAGTAGACAACTTGGGTTTTCCCACAAGGTCTAGGCCTTAAGATTAAATACTATGCCTAGGATTAAGAAATTAACCTTAAAACCAAGGGCAAAACTAAAATAGATTCATCCTAACGAAGTACCAAACCTCTGCAAATTTGAATGATCTACCAGCAACTTAACTGCCTGCTCAGAGAAAGCACAGCATTTTTCAGATGAATGGCACCCTGAGTCTTAACATCATATCTCACAGTACCCAGTATACAACTCCAAATTGTCGTACATGCAAAGAAATACAAAAATGTGACCCATAATCAAGAAAAAATGAGTCAGTAGGTTTTGCAATTAATAGGTAAGGTTTTTATATAACTATGAAAACTATGTTAAAGTATTTACAGAAACAGATGGCTTAAAAGATGGAGAATTTCAGGAGGTATATGAAAATTGTAAAACTGTAAAATATTCAGATGGAAATCTTAGAACAATATCTGAAGTAATTTAATAAAGTATTAGATGTTTCATTTCAATTCTGACTATGTAAATATTTGATAAGTACTTGATAAGGCTTGATTCATTTTGTCAGTATCTCTTATCACTTTCCAAGATTATACTCCTAGAATAAGACATTTCTTTTGTTTCTATTACTACTAGAAGAGAAAAATACTTTTTTAGGACCATTAAACTAGCAAAATCATTGAAGTGCTGAGTTCACATTAATTGCTTCTGTTTCTGGCTAGAGTCTATTTTTGCTAGCAACTCACAAGACATGAGAATTGATGTACAATGCCTTATCAAAAATGAAAACCAGATTTGGAGAGCCAAAATGAGTCATGATCTTTTAATATTAATATTTTATTTGAGTCATAAATATTAGAAGACTGTGAGTCATTTGAGTCATGGTTTAAGACAAATAAGCAAACAAAGAAATAGAAAACTTTCATTCATTTTGAAATATTCTGCCTTTCATAATAAGTATAAGCTTTCATGTGTAATAATAATTATTTTTAAAGTAATGATTCACTTGAGCCCTTCAGCTTTGCAAAGTTTGTTGGAAGAGATAGTTAAGCAAATGGATGTTTCTTATGTAAAGTTGTAAGTTGCATGCTAGAATTTGCTGTGTGATGTAATGGGAGCACATGGACAAACACTGAATGCAGATTGGGGGTGGAAGTTTCAAAGAGGCTTTCTAGAGGAAGAAGTGCCTGTGATACAGCTTTGAAGACAAATAGGAAATATCCAGGTGAGAGGAGCAGAAAAGGAGTGGGAGAGTTGGGGGAAGAGTGTCCTAGTCACATAAATAAAATATGCAAAGCTCATACCTCACTCTAGTACTACAAATAGTTTAACTGACTGGGGATGTAGTGCATAATATAAGATATGCTGATGAAGAAAGTAAGAGAGATGGATTGAAGTGAGATTAGGGAGGGCCAGAGAAACCATTAAAGGATTTTAAGGAGAGTATTAATAAATTTAGATTTTAGAGAGATTACTTTGAAAGCAGTGTAGAATCGATTTTACTTGAATTAGATTTAATGGAGGCAGGAGGATCATTAGTTGATGAGTATATTAATCTAGGTAAGAAATTATGTAGTCTAAACAAAAGTAGAGCAGGAGCTTAGGAAAGAAAAATATATATTTATATTTGAGTGCTTTTAGAGTTAATTTGAAGGACTTTCTCATTGAGTTTCAGTTGAGGAAAGAGAGATGTTACAGATTATTTCCAGTTTCTTTTGTCTGGTCACTCTGTGGATATTAGTAATATTCTATGAAATGGAAAGAAGACTTTCAAAGTCTCGACAAAGACCGTTATTTCATTTTGACATGCTTATTTTGAACTGTCTGTTATACATAGGGTTGGGACGAGAGATGGCTAATAGAATTTTAATCTGGAGCTCAGAGCCTGAACCTCAGAAGAGGAGTCTAGATATGGGCATAATGTTAATGTCGATTTGGGAGTAATTTTCAAAGATGTTGATGTCGTGGGAGTGGATGAAATTATCCAAATAAGACTGTATATGAAAGCTATAAAGATATGAAGAATGGGCCTGCAGGGTAAAGAGTAGCATTGAAGTGGTATAGGAAGAAAAGCCAGAAAAGGATACTAAAGAGGAATATCCTGCAGAGAGAAAGGAGGCAAATTCCATGGAAGGAGAGGCTTCTCAAGTGGTGAGTGATGAAAAGGTATCTACTGTGTCAGTCTGATCAAGGACTGAATATATCCAATGAATTTACAACAAAGAAGGCACAGGTATCTTTGTCAAGGGTAGTTTCAGCAGAATGGTACGTTGGAAGTCACAAAGCATTAACAAGAGGAGCAAAAGATTGGTAAACAAGAGGAGAAAGCAAATGTAAACAACACAAGATGGAAGAGATGTGAATGTGCTTATATTTTGGAAGAGAATTATAGTGAAGTGAAAGAGGTCATGGTTCAGAAGAAAGATGGTTTAATTGAGGGATGACTACTTTTGAGAAGGAGGTGCCCAGGATCTAGAACACAGGTAATGTATTGATGAAAAACATAAGACAGTGATCAGAGGAACATAGCAGTAGCTGGATGAGGTGTGCAGACAGTGAGCCTAGTCAGCAGTCTGTGGCCACTTGAACCCCCATCCCCGCATTGAAGTGAATCCAAATATAATACTGCAGAAGAGCTGTGTTGTTGTGAAAACGTGGAGCTCAGTTGTAAGGAACAATCAGACCTGGAAGAGACCAGTATCAACGTGACTGGGGAAGGATATTCATCAGCTTTAGGGAATCACACTTACAAAAATAAAATGAAGTGCATACTAAAGTTTTAATCAAAATGAATCGTAGGGAAAAATGATCGTTGGGAATGTTGTGAGGTCATTTGCTAGATCTACCTGCTCTCAAATTGGAATATACCTACAATTTTCTTGGATAAAGGATTCAAAATGAATAGATTAATTCTCTCTCCTACTACTTAAAGTTAATATAAATAAAGCTATAAGCGTTTTCCCGCTCAACTAATATAATTTGGTACTTTAGTTGTATGAAAAAACTGATCCATTTCAGAGAAATGAGAATCTGATCTGTACTGTTAAATCACCCAAAGACAGAGATTCTGTGACTTTCCTCTAAAATTTTAAAATACCATTAATAAATTCATGTCTGGAAAATAGTCCCTTTTGCTTATAACAAAATTTTTTGGTTTGTTATCACAGAATATAACAGAGTAGCCATTGATATGCCTTATATACATTAAGAAATTAGATCATTACAGCAAAATGTCCCTCAACGATGCCTCCCATCTCAGGCTATGAGACTTGAAGAAGGTATGGGTATACACCTTTACCTTTGAATCATGTGCTCAAAGCTGCCTAAATTCTCAGATATCTTATAGGAAAGAGATAAGAGAGCAATAGAAATGGAATTGTAAGGCCTAGGATCTCCCATTCATTGTATTACAGATGATCCTTAAGTAAATGTAAGCTGATTTATTTATTGCCTCAAAACACTAGAGTTCGTGCTCACTGTACTGAATACTTCCTAGTGAAAATATGTGGTCTGATAATGAAATGTTCCAGGAGATGCCTCATGAAATCTTATGTCTAGAAGTTAGATTGTAATGTTCCAGGTATTGTAATGATGGAGACCTGGCTTGTATTCTCAGTCAAGTGAAAGAAAAAGTGTCTTCTAGTTCTCCATGAAGACTTGTCTAAAATTGAACACTCTCTCTTGTTCAAACTGGATTAAATGTGGCATACAAACTTATTGTCACCAGTCATTAGTTTTCAATTTCCTTGAGGCACTGTGTATGAAGGGAACTATTATCTAATACTTGATCTTCTGCTTTTTAATCAGCATGGGTAGCATTTGAAGGACCTGTTGTTTATTCTGTTTATTACTGGAATTCCTATTCCCTTGGTTTTGCAACTACTATTCTGTCCATTGTTTTCAGTTCTTTTAGGATGCTTTTTTCCTTTACAGATTTAATATGTGAGGCATGTATGTGTTCCTTTAAGGTGTCAGTGAAAATCATTCTTTTCATCTGGGCTTAGGTGGCCGTGGAAAAAGGCTTTAGGAATTTCTATTTCAGAGACTTTTTATAATTTTCATTTCAGATCATGTTGGAGAATGATGAAATTATAAGGCAGAAATAATCTGATGCTAATATCTGAGAGTCCAAAGGTAAGAACTATTTACAGTATATTATTTCACTGATCTAAATATTTCCAAATAAAAACAGGTTAAAAACAGATTTGGGAGAAATACAAATAATTTTAAAAATCCATAAGTTTGGAAATACACTGTGTGAAGCACATAGAAGTACAGAGAATCATAGTCCTTTGGGGAATCTACTACTTAAGCAAAGTAGTAGAGGTGAAAGTCTCTCTGAAATCTTTTCAGAAGTGAAATAAAAATGAAAACAGTAGCAGAAAGACATCTGAAAAGACTTGGAGCAAGTAATTAGAATCACATGCATAAAGGGTTCATGTGCAACCTGGTGTGACAGAAACAACAATAACAACAACAACAACATTAGTTTTCTATTTATAATCCTCTCCTGACTTGAAGGAGAGTGAGATTGGGTCTATGGAGAATATTGTGTTTGCTGAGAAGGGTAACGGATGTAGGTGGGGATTGCAAGTTTGGAATTATTTGAATCATAGGATCTTTGGATTATAGGAACTGTGCTGGATTTGTCTTGAAAAATAATGGGTGAATAGGCTTTCTGAGGCAGAGAAATGGATCTAGTAGAGGCTGCAAGAAGGAAAGATGAAAAGGGAGAGAGAGACACATACAATTGCCTGGGAGCTGACTTGTAAAGAAATGCCAAAAGAGATTTATGTTCTGAGAGGCAAATTCTCCCTTTGGGCTAATGTACAAAATCCTCAGCAAAATTTACATTTGTCATTCAGGATACATGAAAATGAAAAAAAGTGATATATATGAAGTTACTTAAAATCTGGGTCATATGAATAAGGGTAAATGAAAACAGTAGGTTATCGGGAACTAGCTATCATACAAAATCAAGAGTCAGAATCACTTATAGAACACTATGTGGGGGGCAGACAGGTGTCATTCTAGGCACTTTTAAGGACTGCACTGTCCCTTGTTGCAAAGACTATGTAAAGATGGAACAGCAAAATAATTTCAAAAGGAACTGTCTCCTTTAAGGCAGGAATGAAGAAAGAGGAGTAAAGGGGAAAGGGGAAATAGAAGGGCTCTCAAAAGCAAACAGCCAACTGGGGATGAGATAAAGGAGTAAAATGTTCAAGTCGAACAAACAGAAAAGCAGTTTCCTTGGTTTTCTTTCTGTTTAAGGTTAAGCCTGTTAGAATAAAGTGGAGAGGAACAGTACCCTCATTAAAGAGCTGTCTCACTTGCCAGGAAACTTGCATCTTTATAGCAGAGCAGAAATCCTCCTTGGTGCCAGGAAGCCCTTGACTGTATCAACCCCTGTGTCCTAGCTGTCAAGAAAGAGATTATTCATGTATTCTTTGCATTTTAGAAAAGATTTTTGTTTTTAGGAAAAATATTTTTAGCTGATGTTACCAGCTGAGGGCCTGGGGTAGAATGGGAGGCTTGTGGAAATATTTGCTGGGCTAGTAAATCGGTTTTGGAGATATGCACCACTTAAGCCTAAGAGTATACTCCCTGCTATCCATCATTCTCTTAACTTAACCTCTCTATTAATTATTTTCTTGACCAGGCAGTTTATATTTGATGTTGATAAAGTTAGTTTTGCAAAACACTGAAGTGTTATTTTCCTCTATGAAAGAAAGGAGGCATTTTTTTTCAGCACAGTTTGATGTTAAGGGAATTTGGAATTTTACAATGAGAAGTATATACATGGAGGGGCTGTACAACTAAGGAAGAAGAGCTGAAATCTCTCTTCATGGCTATGCAAACCGCAGAGTTACACCTCCACTGGTGACTTCCTAAATTCAGTGCCTGTGGAACATCTGAATAGACAAGTGTTCCTGCAACTGAGACAGGTCTGGCTTTAGTAGCTGTGGGCTTTGTGGGCATGTACATGCAGGTGTTGTGCCAGGCCAGAGTCTGAGCTGCCTCAATAGCTCCCACAGCAGGTCCAGGTTCATGACTACTGCAGTCCTGGAACCTGACCTCAGTAGATCTGCACTGGTGGCCTGGTGAAAACAACACCTGTGAGTCACCAGGACCATCTGCCAGCATACCCAAGGTTAAGGTGGGACTGACAGCAGTGCCAACAACAGTGTACTTTATGAGCCTGCACAAAGCATGAAAGGGGACACAACAGAGCACACTCACAGGTGAACAACCCCAGAGGAGGAATACTCAGAGGATTCTCTCCCAATGGGAGTACTTCAATCCTGCCTACCTTGCATCACAGATCAGAAACACAGCTAAGATGCATATCTCAGGGCCTCTACTTCAACAACTAGGGAGCACACCATACCCCTGACAGGGCAGTGACAACCACAGAGCAAAGGGGTGGCCCAGCTCAATATCCAGCTTACCCACCAGGGGGCAGAAACCAGAAGCAAGAGGAACTGTGATCCTGCAGGCTGTGGAAAGGATACCATAAACACAAAAAGTTAGACAAAATGAGTTGACAGAGAAATCAGTTGCAGATGAAGGAGCAAGATAAAAACCTACAGAACAACTAAACGAAGAGGAGATAGTCAATCAACCTGAAAAAGAATTCAGAATAATGATAGTAAAGATGATCCAAGATCTCGGAAAAAGAATGGAGGCATGGATTGAGAAGATGCAACAAATGTTTAATGAAGACCTAGAAGAACTAAAGAACAAACAAAGAGAGATGAACAATGCAATAACTGAAATGAAAAATACTCTAGAAGGAATCAATAGCAGAATAACTGAGGCAGAAGAATGGATAAGTGAGCTGGAAGACAAAATGGTGGAAATCACTGCCATGGAACAGAATAAAGAAAAAAGGACAGTCTCAGAGACCTATGCAACAAAATCAAACACAAGAACATTTGAATTACAGCAGTCCCAGAAGAAGAAGAGAAAGAGAAAGGGCCTGGGAAAATATTTGAAGAGATTATAGTCAAAAACTTCCCTAATGTGGAAAAGGAAATAGTCACCCAAGTCCAGGAGGCACAGAGTCCCATACAGGATAAACCCAAGAAGGAACATGCCGAGATACATATTCATCAAACTAACAAAAATTAAATGCAAAGAAAAAATATTAAAAACAACAAGGGAAAGCAACAAATCACATACAAGGGAATCCCCATAAGGTTATCAGATGACTTTTCAGCACAGACTCTGCAAGCCGGGAGGGAGTGTCATGATATGTTTAATGTAATGAAAGGGAAAAACGTACAACCAAGAACACTCTACACAGCAAGGCTGTCATTCAGATTCAATGGAGAAATCAAAAGCTCTACAGACAAGCAAAAGCTAAGAGAATTCAGCACCACCAAACCAGCCCTACAACAAATGCCAAAGGAAGTTTGAAGGCAGGGAAAAAAAGAAGGCAGGGAAAAAAAGAAGGCAGGGAAAAAAAAACTTCAAAGAGACCACAACTAGAAACAAGAAAATCACAAATGGGAAGGCTAACTGGTAAAGGTAAACATACAGTAAAGGCAGGAAATCATCCATAAAAAATATAATATTAAAATCAGCAACAGTGAAAAGAGAAGTTGGAAATGGGAATTGCATTTGAAACGAAGAGACCAGCAACTTAAAACAACCTTGTATATATATAGACTGCTTTATCAAAACCTCATGGAAAACACAAACCAAAAAACTACAATAGATACACACACAAAAAAGAAAAAGCAGCCCAAACACAACACTAAAGATGGTCATCAGATCACAAGTGAAGAGAACAAAAGAGGAAAGGAAGAAAAAACACCTACAAAAACAAACCCAAAACAATTAAGAAATTATCAATAGAATTACATATCAATAATTACCTTAAATATAAATGGATTAAATGCTCAAACCAAAAGACTCAGACTGACTGAATGGATACAAAAGCAAGGCCCTATATAGGCTGTCTACAAGAAACCCACTTCAGACCTAGGGATACATACAGACTGAAAGTGAAGAGATGGAAAAAGATATTCCATGCAAATGGAAATCAAAAGAAAGCTAGAGTAGCAATATTCATATCAGACAAAATAGACTTGAAAATAAAGACTGACACAAGAGACAAGGAAGGTCACTACATAATGATCAAGGGATCAATCCAAGAAGAAGATACGAAATTGTAAATATTTATGTATGCAGCATAGGAGCACCTCAATATATAAGGCAAATGGTAACAGCCGTAAAAGGGGAAATCAACAGTAACACAATAATAGTGGGGGACTTTAACACCCCGCTTACACCAATGGATCATCCAGACAAAATTAATAAGGAAACATAGCCTTAAATGACACATTAGACCAAATAGACTTAAATGATATTTACAGGGCATTCCATTTGAAAGCAGCAGAATACACTTTCTTCTCAAGTGCACATGGAACATTCTCCAGGATAGATCACATCTTGGGTCACAGATCAAGCCTTGATAAATTTAAGAAAATTGAAATCATATCAAGCACCTTGTCTGACCACAACACTCTGAGGTTAGAACTCAATTACAGGAAATAATCTATAAAAAACACAAATACATGAAGGCTAACCAATATGTTATTAAATAACCAATGGGTCACTGAGGAAATCAAAGAGGAAATCAAAAAATACCTAGAGACAAATGACAATGAAAACATCGATCCTAGATCTATGTGACACAGCAAAAACAGTTCTAAGAGGGAAGTTTATAGCAATACAATCTTACCTTAAGAAACAAGAAAAATCTCAAACAAACAACCTAACCTTATACCTAAAGCTACTAGAAAAAGAAGAATGGAGAGAACCCAAAGTTAGTAGAAGGAAAGAAATCATAAAGATCAGAGCAGAAATAAATGAAATAGAGACAAAGAAAACAGTAGCAAAGATCAGTGAAACTGAAAGCTGGTTTTTTGAGAAGATAAACAAAATTGATAAATCTTTAGCCAGACTCATCAAGAAAAAAAGGGAGTGGTCTCAAATCAAAATTAGAAATGAAAAAGGAGAAATTACAATGGATACCACAGAAATACAAAGATCATAAGAGACTATTATAAGCAACTATACACCGATAAATGGAGAAATGGACAAATTCCTAGAAAGGCACAACCTTCCAAGACTGAACCAGAAAGAAATAGAAAATATGAACAGACCAGTCACAAGTACTCAAATTGAAAGTGTGATTTAAAAACGTCCAACAAAAGCCCAGAACCAGATGGCTGCACAGGCAAATTCTATCAAACATTTAGAGGAGACTTAACACCTACCCTTCTGAAACTCTTCCAAATATTGCAGAGGCAGGAACACTCCCAAGCTCATTCTACAAGGCCACCATCACCCTGATACCAAAAACAGACAAAGATATCACAAAAAGAGAAAATAACAGGCTGATATCACGGATGAACATAGATGCAAAAATCCTCAGCAAAATACTAGCAAACAGAATCCAACAACACATTTAAAGGATCATACACCATGATCAAGTGGGATTTATCCCAGGGATGCAAGGATTCTTCAATATACGCAAATCAATGTGGTACACCACATTAACAAACTGAAGAATAAAAACCATATAATCATCTTAATAAATGCAGAAAAAGCTTTTGACAACTTTTAACACCAATTTATGATTAAAACTCTCCAGAAAGTGGGCATAGAGGGAACCTGCATCAACATAATAAAGGCCATATGTGACAACCCTACAGTTAACATCATACCCAATGGTGAAAAGCTGAAAGATTTCCTCTAAGATCAGGAACAAGACAAGGATGTCCACTCACCACTTTTATTTGGCA
Source organism: Pseudorca crassidens (assembly GCF_039906515.1). Taxonomy (NCBI): domain Eukaryota; kingdom Metazoa; phylum Chordata; class Mammalia; order Artiodactyla; family Delphinidae; genus Pseudorca; species Pseudorca crassidens. The sequence goes on along the minus strand of NC_090299.1, from coordinate 35,430,118 downwards.
TAGTTTTGTAAGTCCTAGCCATGGCTATCAGAGAAGAGAAAGAAATAAAAGGAATCCAAACTAGAAAATAAGAACTAAAACTGTCACTGTTTGCAGATGACATGATACTATACATAGAAAATCTTAAAGATGCTACCAGAAAAATACTATAGCTCATCAAGGAATTTGGTAAAGTTGCAGGATACAAAATTTATACACAAATCTCTTGCATTACTATATACTAACAACAAAAGATCAGAAAGAGAAATTAAGGAAACAATCCCATTTACCATCACATCAATAAGAATAAAATACCTAGAAATAAACCTACCTAAGGAGGCAAAAGAACTGTACTCAGAAAACTATTAGATACTGATGAAAGAAATCAAAGATGATACAAACAGATAGAGAGATATGCCATGTTCTTGGATTGGAAGAATCAATAATGTGGAAATGACTGTATTACCCAAAGCAATCTACAGATTCCACACAATCCGTATCAAATTACCAATGGCATTTTTCACAGAATTAGAACAAAAAAAATTACAATTTGTTTGGAAACACAAAAGACCCTGAATAGCCAAAGCAATCTTGAAAAAGAAGAATGGAGCTGGAGGAATCAGGCTCCCTGACTTCAGACTACACTACAAAGCTACAGTAATTAAAACAGTATGATACTTGCACAAAAACAGGAATATAGATCAATGGAACAGGATAGAAAGTCCAGAGATAAACCCATGCACCTATGAATACCTAATCCACGACAAAGGAGGCAAGAATATACAATTGAGAAAAGACAGTCTCTTCAATAAGTGGTGCTGGGAAAACAGGACAGCTAGGTGCAAAAGAATGAAATTAGAACACTCCCTAACACCATATGCAAAAATAAACTAAAAATGGATTAAAAACCTAAATGTAAGGCTGGATACTTAAAACGCTTAGAGGAAAACATAGCCAGAACACTCTTTGACATAAATCACAGCAAGATCTTTTTTGATCCACCTCCTAAGTAGTGAAACTAAAAACAAAAATAAAATATGGGGCCTAATTAAATTTCAAATTTTTACACAACAAAGGAAACCATAAACAAGATGAAAAGACAACCCTCAGAATGGGAGAAAATATTTGCAAATGAAGTAACCGACAAGGGATTAATCTCCAAAATATACAAACAGCTCATGAAGCTCAATATCACAAAAACAAACAACCCAATCAAACAATGGGCAGAAAATCTAAATAGTCATTTCTCCAAAGAAGACATACAGATGGTCAAAAAATGTATGAAAAGATGCTCAAGATCACTCATTACTAGAGAAATACAAATCACAACTATGATGAGGTATCACCTCACACCTGTCAGAATGGCCTTCATCAAAAAATCTACAAATAATGAATGATGGAGAGGGTGTAGAGAAAAGGGAACCCTCTTGCACTGTTGGTGGGAATGTAAATTGGTACCGCCACTATGGAGAATAGTATGGAGGTTCCTCAAAAAACTAAAAATAGAACTACCATATGACCCAGCAATCCCACTCCTGGGCATATACCCAGAGAAAACCATAATTCAAAAAGAAACATGCACCCCAATGTTTATTGCAGCACTATTTACAATAGGCATGATATGGAACAACCTGAATGTCCATCAACAGAGGAATGGATAAAGAAGATGTGGTACATATATACAATGGAATATTACTCAGCCATAAAAAGGAATGAAATAATGCCATTTGCAGTGACATGGATTGAGCTAGAGATTGTCATACAGAGTGAAGTAAGTCAGAAAGAGAAAGACAAATATCGCATAATATGGCTTATATGTGGAATCTAAAAAAATGGTACAGATAAACTTATTTGCAGAGCAGAAATAGAGTCACAGATGTAGAAATCAAACTTATGGTTACCAAGGGGGGTGAGGGGAGTGGGATGAATTGTGAGATTGGGATTGACATACACTACTATATATAAAATGGACAACCTGCTGTAATGATAACCTACTGTATAGCACAGGAAACTCTACTCAGTGCTCTGTGGTGACCTAAATGGGAAGGGAATCTGAAAAAGAGTGGATATATGTATATATATAACTGATTCACTTTGCTGTACAGCAGAAACTAACACAACATTGTAAAGCAGCTATACTCCAATAAAAAAATTTTTTAATTAATATAATCATTATCACCAATAATTAACATCCATTTATTGATCACAAAATACATGTGTTGACATCTAGCAAACTGATATAGAAAACCCTTGTAAAAACAAAAGTATATGCATGGTGTAAATTCTTTTTACTAACATGAAATTTTTGTTTACTGGAATACTATATCAATAATCTATAATGGGGAGAGTCCTATATTATTTTACTAGTGGCAGGGCTAAGAAATATTTTTATTTAACAAAATATGGAAAACTTTCAAGAACAATTTCATTTATTCAGCAATAGATAAGTAGACCTCATTTTTGGTCCTGAGGATATAATATAATCCTGAAGACATGAACTTTGTCCTGAAGATTCAGACTAAAATCTTTCCTCTCTGTACTGGGTCTAGGGGCAGAGTATCAGGTTGGAACTCAGGAAGCCTAATTTCCAGAACTAGTTCTCCATTTAAAGGTTTTTGACCTTTAGCAAGTCACATCACATGACTGCATTTTCTTATGTATAAAATAAGAATGCAGCTGATTCACAAAACTTTATTCTTTCAATTATTTATTAATTCACCATCCAGAAATCATTATGCTATGCACTGAGGAGACAATAGTGAGTACAGCACTTCTCTTGTTCAGTAGTCTACAACAGATTTGGGAATTTACCTGTGATAAAATGCCCCACATTTCTTAGGGACATTACCAGCCATCATTTTAATTTAACCTAACCTAATTTTAAAGTACCTTATTCTTTCCTCCTCTATTTTTTTGTATCCTCTAACAGTACTTGAACTTATTTTTAAATGAGGTTTAATTATAAACTGAAGAATTGTAAATGGATATTAAATGATATATTGTTGAGATAAGTGAAATTTCAATTATTCAAACAGTCTAGTTAAGACTATTTAAGTCTACATTAAGAACTACTTAAGCAAGGTAAAAGAGCTTGAGTTTCCTGATTTGTTAAAAATGGAAGAAAATAGTTTCCACTAGGCTTACCTCCTGGGGATATTGTGAAGATTAGTACAGTCTATGTATGAGAATATACATATACATATATATATATATATACACATACATATATATGTATACATGTATATACATGTATATACATATACATGTATATGTATATATACACACATATATATATATATAATATAAATACTCAGATGTAAAGTATCCTTCTGAAACCTGGTCCTTTGAGCAAGTTCTCTAAAAGAACTCAACTCTAAAAACTTTTGTCCAGGATTCAAGTCCAAGTTCTGCTACATATTAATTTTGTGAGTTTGAGATTCAATTTCATTTTTATGTAAAACAAGAAAAAATCACATAGATACTGTGAGAATTAAATAATATTCATGTGAGAGTTATTTAGAAACTGTGACTCACTGTAAAATGTAGGTCAATATTATGTTTAAAAAGATAAATGGCCAGTTTTATACCTCTTTACTATTCTACAACATGAAGTTTTCTTATCTTCACAGTACTGGCATATATATTCACAGTAAAGTGCCTAAAGTAATGGGTACCATTTACTGAGAACAGTTCTATGTGCCAGGCACTTTTTGAAGTACTTAACAAGTATTGCCTCATTTAATCCCTATACAACCACATAGTATATGCATTATTATTATTTTCATTTCAGTTTATAGGGATTGTAACCTCTCTGAGGCTCAGCTAGGCTATATTCCCCAAGGTATGTGCCAGAGTCAGCATTTGAACTTGGCACACTGAATAAGAGTCTCTGTTCCCAGTCATTACATTAAATTGTCTAAGAGTAACATAAAAGAATGCCATTTGTTTATCCATTCATCAACCCATTCTATATTTCTCTGAATATGTATTTTCCAATTCTCTCAAAGTTTAAATATAATCTAATTCCATAAACAAAAAATCATTTTTAACTAAACAAAATGATTTTATGAATTTTTATATGTAAAAATAAACAAGAATCACTGAGAAAATTCTGGGAAAAAAAGAGTAAATAGAGGTGAAGAGTTGCCCTATCAGATATTAAAGTACATATAAAGCTTCATTAATTTAACCAGTATGGTGATAATGCATGAACAGCCAGATAAAACAGAGTAGAAAGGAGACTGAGTCTCAAACACATTGGAGAACTTAGAACTAGAAGAGTTTGATTTAATCTAATCTATCCATATAAAGAGTGATTTTATAAAATCGACAATAATTGATACTATTCTCACAAGAGCATGTTCTGAAGTATTGAGAATTGTAAGATAGTGGTCCAGGTTCATTCTTTTATATGTTGCTGTCCAGTTCTCCCAACACCATTTATTGAAGAGACTGTCCTTTCCCCATTGTATATTCTTGGCTCCTTTGTTGTAAATTTCTTGAGCATATATGTGTGGGTTCTTTTCTGGGTTCTATTCTGTTCCATTGATAAATGTGTTTGTTTTTATGCCAATACCATACTGTTTTAATTACTATAGCTCTGTAATATAGTTTGAAATCAGGAAGCATTCTGACTTCAGCTTGGTTTTTCTTTCTCAAGATTGGTTTGGCTATTCAGTGTTTGTATGTGGTTCCATACAAATTTTATAATTATTTGTTCTATTTCTGTGAAAAATGCTATTAGAATTTTGATAGGAATTGCATTGAATCTATAGATTTCTTTAGATACTATGAGCATTTTAACAATATTAATTCTTCCAATCCATGAACACAAAACATCTTTCCATTTATTTGTGTCTTCTTCAATTTCTTTCATCACTGTCTCATTGTCTTCAGTGTATGGGTGTTTCACCTCCTTGGTTAAGCTTATTCCTAGATATTTTATTCTTTTGCAATTGTATATTTTGTATATACAAAAATATATTGTATATACAATATATTTTGTATATTATATTTTATTCTTTGCAATTGTAAGTGTTATTGTTTTCTTAATTTCTCTTTCTGATAGTTTGCTATTAGTGTATAGAAATGCAACAAATTTCTCTATGTTGATGGTGTAGCACTTGTTATTGATTTCATATGCTAAACTTAATTTTCCTTTGAGAAATCCACATTGTGTAAACTTGGTTGCAATCTTCCCTGCACCTGTAATTGCAGCATGAGAAATATTAATGGGTAATCCATAGAGGAATCTTTTCAAGTGATTGCGACGCACTAAAGGGCTGCAGATATTTCCTCCTAAAGTGCTATCTTTTCTTATTTTTCGAAAGGAATAAACATTTCCACTTCTCAAGTACTGTAGCAAACTAGAAAGGAATACACAGAAACTTTTCTAGGCTTTTCAAAATAATTCCTATCCACTGCCACTTAGGAAGAAGATTTAATCAAAGCAAGTGACATTTGCGATCAATGCAAAGCTTAGAGGTAGGCGGTACACCTGATTGCAAGTTGTATCCCCGGTGGGGTAAAAGTTAGAGAGAGGGAACGAACAGCTATTAGTTTTCTTTACACTTCACTGCTTCAATTAGGAGTATTTCATGATAATATTATTCATATCTGTTATAAATTTTAGGTGTTTTTTGACTTTGTTTTGATTTTAGTTATTTTCCTTTAAGACAATGGGGTTTTGAAATACCCAGTTGGATAAATTTTCATTATATCCTGATGAATTAAACTATTTATATAATTTCAGAAGTATAAAAAGCATGTGTGTTCTAATGGTGTTCTTTGATTTATCAGCCAAAATACAAACGTTTCTCAAAATATCTTAATGAAAAATACTTGGTAAAAAATTAGGAACTTCTATATAAAAGTGCTTACAATATTTATTTTTCTTTGTTGGGGAAATATTGTGTTATACATGACAGAAACTTAAAAAGATAATTTCATGGTTTTTGACTTTAATTTCCCTAGAAAATCTACTACTAAAATGTTGGTTTTATACCTGGATGATAATATACATTTTTTAAAACACATTTATTTATTTATTTATTTATTTTTGGCTGTGTTGAGTCTTCATTGCCACGTGCAGGCTTTCTATAGTTGCGGCGTGTGGGGGCTACTCTTTATTGTGGTGTGCGGGCTTCTCATTGCGGTGGCTTCTCTTGTTGTGGAGCACAGGCTCAAGGTGCATGGGCTTCAGTAGTTGTGGCACACGGGCTCAGTAGCTGTGGCTCACGGGCTCTAGAGCACAGGCTCAGTAGTTGTAGCACACAGGCTTAGTTGCTCCGCGGCATGTGGGATGAATGAAACTTCTGAAAGACTATATAGTACGTCAGAGGCATTCTGTTCAATAAAGGACAAAGATAGCTAGAGCTGCAGAAATACAATCCACTGGGACTCCTACAGTGAAATTTCAGAAGTTTCACGTGGTGTAATTAAGAATACTCTGCAAAAGGTAATAAAAAGTCTTTCTGTAAGGAAGTAACAATATCCCAGACTGATATTGTACATGGCCAGTGGCTTATAGAAGATAAAAGGAAAGTAAAATTAAAAGTTGATTAAAAAAAACAGGAAAAAAGTAGGAGTCAAGCATCAAATCATATTATATTAAAATGCCATAACTAGGTTTTTTCCCTTCTCTTCACACAAATGCTGGATAAATTATATGAAACAGTACCTTCCTTTTAGCCTTTAGCTGCTCATGATACTTGTCACAGGTGTCCCCTGGGATCTCTCCTCCCCAGAGAGTGATTCCAACAATGGTGTATGTGATACCCATGATGAGCAATGGGAAACAGTACACCAGTATAATAACAATAATATGGTAACTGTAAGAAATAAGAAAAATATATACTGAAGAGTGTATTGGAATGAAATAGTAAGACTTTGAATTCATTCCATTTTAAGTCATAATTGAACATGCCAAAGATTATTCCCACATTTTCTCTAAGTCCTCATTTCACAAACCCATCACAATACTATGCTATTGTCACTTACAATCATCCAGATGCTACCAGATGATCTTTGTCAATCTTTACTTCGTGTATGAAAACTATAGCTGAACTGTAGTGCTCATTTAAACTACACACGTTCTCCCTTGCATAGAAGTTCAGGATGAATGCCTTTTCTCTGCTTGGTAGTCATTGAGCTAACCTAATTAAATGTATAATCGGAGGAAAAGAGATGGGACATATTAAACTGATGAATTGACATATTTTCTCCTATGTAAAACTATTACATATATCCTACAACATCAGTCATATTTGAAATAAATCATTCTTCAACCAAATGAAGAAAATGTGACTAGATGCTCTGAGTCACACTGGCATTTTTCCAAAGTCATGGTACATTTGATTGCATCATTAAATTTGGTAAATAATATACAGGTGTGTTAGTCACATCAAAATTATTATACTATAAATTATAACTAAATTTTGGGATTTCATAGCTTTCAATAAAAATTATCAGGATGCAATTAGGGAGGACTAGAAGGGCAACCAATAACATAATAGCCAAATTAGAATTTGTATAAACTTTTGGGTGGCTTCTACTATCTTATGAAGGCTTTAAAGTAATTAAAGAGCTTGGCATGCTAGTCTTCTCAATCCCAGGTTTTTTTTGGGTTTTTTTTTTTTTTGGTAAAGGGAATCTTAAATCTTGATTTCTGTACCCTGATAGCTTATTAAGTATTAACTAAGTCAATGGGGAATTAAGTCAACAAATAATTTAATTTTATTATTTTGATTAAATTAATTTTGTTATCATACAACCTAAGAATTATTAATAGTATATAATGGATAGATGCAGTCCTCAGTTTAATAACTGCTGCCTGCTTTTCCTTTAATAAGTACTTCTTAATGTTTTTCTTTAAAAATCTGCACTCTGAGTAGAGCAGAGTTGGATAAAATGGCTGCTTTAAAAGATGATCACTGTATTTGCATCATTTGTTATTTTTAAAGGAAAAAATAGTTCACTAAATAAGAATTTTTTGAAATAAAATTTAAATGGTCAGCATAAAAACCAAAATGCAAACAATTGAACAATTATGTTTTTTTCATTTGCTTTTCTTAAGGTGGGTTCAAATTATGAAATATCAGATTCTATCATATAGCATTCCTATTTCCTTTCTAACCTAGTGCTTAAGTTTCTTTAATGCTAAAACAAAGGAACACAACCTAGAACCTACTAAGACTTCCTTTCCCTTCAGCCAGGCTTCTTAAAAGAGCAATCTGCACCTTTGGGTTTCAGTTCCTCCCTTCTGGCTCATTTCTCAGTGGATAACAACCTGGCTTTCCTTTGCACTTTCATTTCCAGTGATCTTATCAGTTCCTCCAGAAACTCTCCAGAGCTACCCCACATAGAGGTCTTCACATTTTTCCAGTTAGAAACCTTTGTAACTTATACAAACGAATTGACTATATCATATTGTAGTATAGTATTTTTACGTGTCTCTTTCCCAAGTAATGTGTGAGCCCTTGAGGGAAATGTCTATGGCTTATCTATGTAATAGTTGCTCCCAACCTGTAGTTCATTACGTGTTCAACACATTTAGTTGAAAATTGTAATAGAGTGTTAACTTACGTGAAATGTTGTTTGGGACCTTCTGGCCATTGCACATAGCAAAGAGTACGGCCCGGCATGACTTTGGTTTTGGAGTAAAGACACTGAGGGAAGGCAAGTAGAAATGCTAGAATCCAAATGCCTCCAATGACAATCTTGGTTGCAGTGGCAGACAGTCTGGGCTTCAAGGGATCAATAATGGCCATATACCTATATAAAAACAAGCAAAACCATTTTGTTGGCTATCTTGTTAATGGAGTTTAAAATGAGTTTCAGAGGAGTTTCCAGGGCCAGGGTTATCTCTCTTCTGATAAACAAACTGAAAAAGATTTTGCTTGTATAAAGGCAGCATAGAATAATTATGGCATAGTGTTAGGAATCAGGCAGATCAAGGTTCAAACCCTATCCTGTCACTTATTTAACTTTTTGAACTCCATTACTTTTAAAATAGAAATAAGAACCCCCCTCTCTTAGTGGTGAAGTAATGATCAATAGAAATAATGTAAGTGAAAGGTATTGATTATTTGCTGCTGTGCCTAACACATTATCAGAACTCATATGTCTGCTGGATGGAATTGGAAAGATGCGTATTAAGTGCTTAAAAATATGAATTCTGTACCCCAAGACTTCCATTTTTCTTATGTATAACTTTTTAAAAAGAAAATTCAAAACAACTAATATGGATAATGTCTACATGATTGACAAAATGAGGAATCCCTCAGAAGGCTATTGTCAACATAGCCATTTAAAAGCATCCAGAGACAAGTTCAGGGTTTAGATAAGGATGAATAAATCAAGTTTGACTGAGGCTATGCTTTCCTATTACCTCTAAAATTGAATTCATACTGTATCATATAAATCTCCATAGTATTTATCTATGTAACTATATATAACATAATTGTTATAGGAAAATATATTTAAGGCTCTAAAACATTTACATATGATTTTTAGAGTGCAACTTTGTTTTTTTTTTTTTTTTTTTGCGGTACGCGGGCCTCTCACTGTTGGGGCCTCTCCCATTGCGGAGCACAGGCTCCGGACGCGCAGGCTCAACGGCCATGGCTCACGGGCCCAGCTGCGGTGGGATCCTTCCGGATCGCCGCACGAACCCGTGTCCCCTGCATCGGAAGGTGGACTCTCAACCACTGAGCCACCAGGGAAGCCCTAGAGTGCAACTTTTTGAGAAATTAGAAACTGTTTGAATATGGTAACAGAAGTCAAGCTTTATGCACTTGGTAAAATAGTAAGAATATGTCTGGGAGAATTAAATTCCAGTTTTAAATTGGATAAAATGGCTAATTGCCAAATTATGGCTAATACTCAGAGTAGAAAATAACATACACCAAATGAATTATATTTTGGCATTTCTAGCAATAAAACACATTCTTATTTATTTAATTGTATTATTTTTACTATCGGCCATTTTGTGTTTCTCAAATATATTTTTATGTATGAAAAGTTTTCAAAGGTAATATTTTTATCAAAGAATGAGTATTACTTAAACCAAAACATTTAATCTTATGAATGTAACTATTTCAAAATAAGGGTAATTCATTAACTTGTTTACTGCTCTTTGCTTTTGTAACTATTAGGCAGAATTAGATCTTCAGTAGATATATTGGAACTTATCTACCTACTATTCATAACGTTAACTTTAGTTGTAATTTACTTAAAGAAAGTACTCTTAATTTATTATGTATGATAGCTATTAGGCAAAAGTGAATGTTAGATATGAAAAAAGTAATCATAAAATGGTACCTTGGTTTAGGGAAATAAAGTGAATCATACAAAGAAAATAAAATACACATGTTTGAAACTGAAAACTGTTTAAAATTCACCTCTCATGCTTATGTTGGTAAAGATAATAATAGCAACATATATTGATTGCTAAGCATGACCAGACAACTTATTGCACACAATATATATACATATATATACATTTAGTATCCAGAAAAATTCAATAAATCAACTAATATTATCCTATTTTACAGAAAAGAAAGCTGAGGCTTAAAGATTAAGTAAAGTATTTAAAAATGTCCCAAATGGTAGGAATTGGAATTCTAAACCAGTTCTGCCAATCCTCAAAGTCTACGTAGGTACAGATTATGGCTTTGAATATAACCACTCGTTTAAGGAATTGTGGGAGAGAAAGAAAAATATATAAGGTAGATGACTTGAAGAGAATCAGAAGTCGCATCTTGTCTCTAAATTCAAAAGCATTTATGTGCAATATTAAAGACGAAAGTCAAATATATAAAGGCAATAATTATGATTGGTCATTTCTGTTCCCATTGCGATGGACTATAAATCACCATAGCATTTCTCTCATTACATTGAACTGTTGCTTTATGGTGTTTCCAGAGTCAGACACAGTACTTATCAATAAATTTTGTTGTACTGAACTATTTCTCAATCTTATAATCTTTGCTTTTTCGCTTGCCTGGAAATTTATGAATGCTATTTGAATATTTAGACAGCTGATTTTTTGAGACTGTAATGAGAAGTTGAGTGATGTGAGCAGGTTTAGAGTCTTGTACAGCTACTACAGCATGGACAATTCAAAATAAACTACAAATTTCTTATTGATTTTTTTGTCAATTAGTTTAATGTTAGAGAAATTATTTCCTGACAGGTAGAATATTGTTTTAGTTGGATTGTATGGAAACAGTCAATTTATGTTCTCACTAACTAACACTTTAGTGAAAGTAGACATTTTGAAACTTCAAGCTGACATTTTTGTCATTTCTGGTCTGATCTATTATTCATTCATTCAGCCAACATTTCTTGGATATCTACTGTAGTATCCCAGATACTGTAGTAATACAACAATGAGAAAAAATGACCTTCACAGAACTCACAGTCTAATGAAGTAGATAGATACTAATCAAATAATCTCACCAATAAACATAAAATTACAAATATAATAAGTGTTACAAAGGCAATGTTTATGGCTGTGTGAGTGCGTTTACTGGGGAAAACATTTAGATTGTGAACCAGTCTTCCCTAAGAAAAGCATTCTGGGTTGAAACTTGAAAGGGTGACTAGGCAAGGTAGCAAAAGGGTGAGCGTTGCAAAGATTTCTGGGGGAACAAACAACATGTGAAAAACTCCTGTGTTAATGGTGGGTTTTTATGGGTTGAATTGTGTCCCCCTAAAAAAGGTACATTGAAGTCCTAACACCCAGTATCACAGAAGGTGACCTTATGTGGAAATAGAGTTTTATATAGGTAATCAAGTTAAAATGAGGTCATTATGATGGGCCCTAATTCAATATAAGGTGTAAAGGAGAACTTTGGAAACAGAGAACCACACAGAGATTGCCACATGAAGATGGAGGATTGAGTGATGTATCTACAAGCCACGGAATGTCAAAGACTGCCAGCAATCCACGAGAAGTTAGGAAGGGGCAAGGCAGAATTTCCTCATAGGTTTCAGAGGGAGCATGGCCCTTGCCAACACCTTGATTTCAGACTTCTAGCTTCTAGAAATGTGAGACATAAATTTCTGTTGTTACTCAGTTTGTGCTAGTTTGTTACAGTAGCCCTAGGAAACCAATTTGATGGGTAAGGGTGGGTGCATTGTGCACTTGAGGAACTAAGGGCTAATGTAATTGAAATGCTGAAAGTGAAGGGGGAAAGTGATTTGAAACGAAGTTGTAGTTCAGGCTATAGAATTTTGTGTTCTGGAAAGTAATTGAGGTGATTCAATCAGGAGGGGAGAGTAATCAGATTTTAGTCTGGAGAATGGATTGAAGGAGGGAAAGAATGGAAGGAAGAAGATAAGTTACCTCATTATTGTTTTGGTTTGGATGAGAGATGATTGCTGCTTAGAATAGAGTATTACCACTGGAGATTGAATTACATTAATGATTGAGGAAAATAAAGAAATGTTGAAATATTGTAGAAAGGGAGAGCCCGTTGACCAAAGAGGTAGGTAGAACTTCCAGGCACTGCTGAAGACCAATTTGAAATTGGTGATTAGGAATTCACTGTGGCATCAACGTTTCCTATTCTGTGACTCTCTCCTGGAATAATAATTTTCTCAACAGTAAGCATGAAGAAAATGGATCCTTAGGGTCAAATAAATACCCTCTGGACCTTGAGAAGAAATTATCAAACCCAGGATACAATCTCTCTCAAATGAGTGTCAGTACTTTATTCTTCCTTTAAAGAAATATATATCTTTGATATGATCACACTCGATTTTACTAGGTGTTTGTCTGAGCTTCTCATTACCATTTTTCCCCACCAAATAGATTCTCAAATACGTTAGAGTCTCCTTACTCTGACTGTTTCACAAAGAATAGCTAAGATTGGATTCTTTACTCTTCCAATTAGCGTAACACCTAAGCAAGTTTTAAAGTCACTTTTTGTTGTCTTTCATAGAGGAAGAAATTCTCAGAAATATCCATCAGAAGCTCACATTATAATGCCATCTTTTATTAGTTTTCCTTTTCACTCTAATACAGGACCAATGTCCTTTACCATGTACTTCTTTTCCTGACATAATTGAAGGGGTCTTTTTCATCAAAAAGATGATGTCTTTTGCAAAACAGAATTTTTTGACATAACTTTACTGCTCTCAGTAAGTAAGCCTTTCCATTTTGTAATTGTTCTTGGTATATGGTATAATTTTTCCTTTTGGTAGCGTTTTTATTAAGCTCTGTTTCTGGATCTTTACATGCTTATATACATTTAAAATTTTTGGTATAAAGAGAGAGTACAGTCTTCAGATGTTTATTTGATTATATTAAGTAATATTTGCCTGAAATAATATAGATTTTACTGTTTTCCAGTTTGCTTCTGGCCATAGTAGACATTGTTTTAGTCTGTAAATTCAGGATCCTATAATCTGAAGTGAGGAGATGAAGCCCTAGGAAGGAGCACTTGGTAAGAGATATGTATACAGCTGGAGACTTAGCCAATTTCCAGCAATCCTGAAAGGCAAGAGTGGTAGATATATCCCAAAGGCACTCTCCTTCTTCCCATCCCCTCCAGAGGTCTCGCATTAGAAAAAGCCAAGAAGACACCCAAGAGTGAGGGACCCTATTGATACAGTCAGTCTACAGAAGTAGTCAGCCTGGTGGGGAGGGGCAGAAAAAAGAGTGGAATAGATAGTGAGTAGATATGAATTGAAAAATGGACATTATCCAGCTCAGATAATAATTTCATGTTTTTCACATGCTAGTTTCCTTGCTGAAGTGATTTTTCTTTTGCTTCATATGTTATTCTAAAGTTGTATGACTGGAAAACTTCTAACCATCCTTTAATTTCCACTCATATTATAGACTGATCACTGTAGATTCTTTCCCTCTCTCTGTGCAGAGTTAGTTTTTACCTCCTCAGTGCTGCAACAGCATTATGCTCATAATGATTTTAGCTCATTGGAGGTATGATTTATTCTTCTCTGTGTTCTGTAGTACCTAACAAAGTATCTATAGTAGTCAACATCATTGTTGAATAGTGACTGCAAATAGTTGTTGAGTATTTGGACAGATGGATGGGTGAATAATTGTTTACAAATAAAAACTTAAGCGTGTACGCAATTTTTAAAAGGAATAGTTTTCTTAACTTTGCTAAATGGGAATAAACATGGCGTAGACTATGATTATGAGGTTAAAATGACATTACATAACACAATGTATTCAAGGAGACTTAGGCAATATCAGGCACAGTAGACACTCAACCTAAATCACTCTAAAACTATATTGAATAAAATGAAATTAACACTTGAGAATTTAAAAAATGTTGCTGTGGTTAGCTCGAGACAAAAATAAACAAAGATAATTTATTTAATGTGGTTCTTAGCTAGTTGTGATCAGAGTAGAAAGAAAAATAAGTTCATGCCAAAATTCTGATCTAAGGATTAAAAAAAAAAACTTCTTTTAATATTGTTTTAACTTTTCAACAGAAACTGTTCCATCAGGGTAGTGCATTATAGGTTATTTCTCTTTCAAATCTCTCCTTTTAGAAGAATTTCTTATATGGAGAGCACTAAGGTCTTCTATGTAACATCAGTCAGGGCAACTAGTGCTCAGTGGTTCAATGATTAAATAGAAATGTTGCATGTTATACTTGGAGACTCTGTAAGTTCTTTGGGTGCACTAGGAATTAATTTCCTTCAATTTTGTTTAATATGGCCTATACCATATTAAACTCCTTTTTGAAGTGGCCTGTGGCAGTTCCACTCTGTTATCCTTAAACTCAGAAAGATGATGTTGTCCATCAAGCAGAAGGAGTACCCAATCTGCAGGTAATTAAATTATGATGATGTAAATGCTTATTTAACTGTGCAAATGGAAGAAAGAAGGTATAGATAACCTCCAAACTGGGATAATAATACATTATTGGATATATACTTAGATAATAAATATATTCATAGCATCTAGGATAATGACTGCACATATTTGGCACCCGACACATATTTATTGTATGACTAAATTAATGAATGAATGGAGGTGATTTTTAAAATTGTTTTTCTGTCATTTTCTATCATTGAATAATTTGTGCTCAAATTACCTTAATAAGGTATCATGAAAATATAATTAAAGAGGAAAATCAGATATGAAAAAAACAGCAAACAACAGCAACAATAACAACTACAAAAAAAAGAAAGAAAAGAAATAAAAGGCATCCAAATTCAACAGGAATACTGTCTTTATTACTGACAGAAGTAATACTGTTTTTATTAGCAGATGAAATGATCTTCCTAAGGAATCCACAAAACCCCAAACCCATTAGAATTAATAAGTTCAGCAAGGTCACAGAATACAAGTTCAATGAATTGTATTTCTATATACTAGTTATGAACAATCTAAAAATGAACTTCAAAAAAGTCTATTCAGTAGCACCAAAAACAACCTAAGTGTCCATCATTGGATGAATGGATAAAGAAGATGTGGCACATATATACAATGGAATATTACTCAGCCATAAAAAGAAACGAAATTGAGCTATTTGTAATGAGGTGGATAGACCTAGAGTCTGTCATACAGAGTGAAGTAAGTCAGAAAGAGAAAGACAAATACTGTATGCTAACACATATATATGGAATTTAAGAAGAAAAAAATGTCATGAAGAACCTAGGGGTAAGACAGGAATAAAGACACAGACCTACTAGAGAACGGACTTGAGGATATGGGGAGGGGGAAGG
Organism: Pseudorca crassidens; assembly: GCF_039906515.1. NCBI lineage: Eukaryota > Metazoa > Chordata > Mammalia > Artiodactyla > Delphinidae > Pseudorca > Pseudorca crassidens. The sequence continues at coordinate 35,414,425 of NC_090299.1, read as the reverse complement.
GTGAGCTGTGACAAAGCAAGAGAGAGGCATGGACATATATACACTACCAAACGTAAGGTAGATAGCTAGTGGGAAGCAGCCGCATAGCACAGGGAGATCAGCTCAGTGCTTTGTGACCGCCTGGAGGGGTGGGATAGGGAGGGTGGGAGGGAGGGAGACGCAAGAGGGAATAGATATGGGAACATATGTATATGTATAACTGATTCGCTTTGTTATAAAGCAGAAACTAACACACCATTGTAAAGCAATTATACTCCAATAAAGATGTATATAAAAAAAGAATAATTTAATAAACATAGGAAGAAATTTAATAAAAGAATTGAGACATACATTGAAAACTACAGCGCATTGTTGAAACAAATTAAAAAAGACCTCAATAAATGGAAAGATGTAAAAAAAAAGAATAACTTAATAAACATAGGAAGAAATTTAATAAAAGAATTGAGACATACATTGAAAACTACAGCGCATTGTTGAAACAAATTAAAGAAGACCTCAATAAATGGACAGACAGTCCATGATCATGGATTGGAAGACTCAATATTGTTAAGCTGACAATGCTTTCCAAATTGACTGAAAAATTCAACAGAATCCTTATAAAACTTCCTATTCTAATTCCAGAATTTAAAAAACTGATCTTAAAAATAATTTGGAAGTACAGACCTTCTAGAATAGTCAAAAAATTTGAATAATAAAAACAAATTTGAAAGACTTATACTTTCCATATTTCAAAATTTATTACAGGGCTACAGTAATCGAGACAGTGTAGTACTGGCATAAAAATAGACATGTAGATCAGTGAAGCAAAAATATCAAGAGTCTGGAAATAAACACTTACATTTATGTTCAATTGATTTTTGACAACTGTGCCAAGGCAATTTGATGGGGGTAAATTGTATTTTTTCAACAAACAGTGCTAGGACAATTAGATATCCACATGCAAAAAGATAAATTATACGGTTATGTCACACCACACATAAAAATAATCTCCAAATGTATCACATATAAATGTGAGATCTAAAACCATAAAACTATCAGAAAAAAAACATAAAAATGAATTTTCACAACCTTGGGATAGCTAATGATTTTTTAGAACTGACTACAAAAGCACAAACAATAAAAGAGAAAAATGATATGCTGTACTTCATGAAAATTAAAACCTTTTGCTTTTTAAATATGCAAGGAAGAAAGTAAAGTGACAAACCACAGACAAGGAGGAAATATTTGCAAATAATATGTCCAGTAAAGGAATTGTGTTCAAAATACACAATAACTCTCACTATTTAATAAGAAGACATATAACCCAATTAAAAACAGAGAAAACAATTTCAAGTCTATGCAAAAGACTATATGTGATATAAAATGATTCCATTTATATCAAATTCCAGAAAAGTCAAATCTGTAGCAGGAGAAAATAGCTTAGTGGTTGTCTAGGGCTGCACGTAGAATGGGGAGTGACTACAAAATTGGAAGTGAGGTTTCTTTTTGAGGTAATGGAAATATTCTAAAATTAAATTGTGTTGATGGTTACATAACTAAAAACTTACTAAAAATCATTAAATCATATACCTAAAATGAGTATATTTTATGGTATGTAAATTATAACTCAATAAAGCTGTTAAAAATAAAATCTTAATAGTAAGAAAACAAACAATCCAATTTAAAAATGGGCAAATGGCTTGAATAGGCACTTCATCAAAGAAGATGCATTAATGACAAATAAGCACATGAAACTTGTCTAATATAAATATCCATTAATGAAATGTGAATTAAAAGCACATCAAGATGCACATTAAAATGGCTAAAATTAAAACAAAAATACTGACAATACCAATTGCTGATGAAGATCTGGAACAAGTAGAACATTCATACACTGTTGGTATGAATACAGCATGGTATAGCCACTGTGGAAAGCACTTCCACAATTTCTTATAAAGTTAAATATGCATTTACCAAATGACCCAGTAATCCCACTCCTACTTATTTACTCTAGAGAAATGAAAACTTGTTTTCACACAAAAATCTTTAATGGATGTTTATGATCTATGAATAGATCATAATTGTTCAAAACTAGAAACAACCTAAATACCCTGCAAAGGGTGGATGAACAAATAAACTTTGGTGCCTCCATACAAAGAATACCCTCAGCAATAAAAAACGAGCAAACTTTTGATACACTCAGCAACTTAGATCTCAGAGATGTTATGGTGAGTGAAAATAGCCAGTCTCAAAGTTCACGTATTGTATAATTATATTAATATGATATTTTCCCCAAAAGACCAGACTACAGTGGAGCAAGATAAATCAGTGCTTCCCAGGTTTTAGGGCAGAGAGCGGGTATGAATACAAAGGTATAGCATGAGGGAGTTTGTTTGTAGTAATGAAATTGTTTTGTGTCCTGATGGTGGTGACTGTTGCATGAATAGATTCATGCATTAAAAATCCTAAATCTGTACATCAATTAAAGTCAATTTTAGTACATGTTAATTTAAAAATTAAATAAAGTTATGTAATTAAAATTTACATTTCCACACATCATGGGATCAAATTTGTGACTTCTAATCATATTAGACATTCTTGGTGTTAAAATGTTTGTGTGAAAGGGGTTACCATGTAAACACTAACCAAAGAAAAGATTGTCTAGAGACTGTCATATAGAGTGAAGTAAGTCAGAAAGAGAAAAACAACTATTGTATATTAACGCATATATGTGGAATCTAGAAAAATGGTACAGATGGACTGGTTTGCAAGGCAGAAATAGAGACACAGATGTAGAGAACAAATATATGGACACCAAGAGTGCAAAGCTGGGGGTGGGTGATGGGATGAATTGGGAGATTGGGATTGACATATATATATACTAATATGTATAAAATAGATAACTAATAAGAACCTGCTGTATAAAAATAAAATTCAAAAAACATCACAAAAATTAGGCATTAAGGCATGAGGTGTTACTAAATGTAAAGAGGGACATTTCATAATGACAAAAGGGATAAATTCATAGGAAGGCATAACAGTCCTAGATTTGTATAAATATTGCTTCAAGATATACAAAGCAAAATGGACAAAACTAAAATGAGAGATACATTCCCAATCATAGTTGGGCTATCACACTTTTCTCAATAACTGATAGAAGAAGACAAAACAACAACAAAAACAACTAGTACAGATAAAAAAAGATTTGAACATAACAAATGTGATGTAATTATAAAGGATCATTCATTATGTTAACAATTCTTTCCATTTTTTTTGAAACGTATATGTTGCTTGTAGTTTTTCATTTTTTTTTTGTTTTTACTGAATGAACCCTTTAGAATGTTCTCTGCTAAAAATTAGCAAATGGAAAAATTAACAAATTAAACATATCCAAATAGAAGATGAATGGAAATTACTACGCAAAAGTAATGAAACTCAGGATGAGTTGTATGGAATAGGTTACAGCAAAGGCAGAACGATTGTCCAGGTTTCTACAAGTAAATTAATAACAGAATAAAAGAGTAATGAGGAAGCATATGAACATTTAGATCTTTCTACAAAGTAAAATTGTGGTAGAATAATTTTGTCCTGCTTTATAGAATGTTACATTTTCCCCTTAGATTATTAAATACACATTTTGGAAATATAGCAGAGGCCCCTCACAATCCTGTGAGTTACTTCCAGGAACTGGACCATGATCCCACTAGATATATCAGAGAAACACCCCCTCATGCTTCTAGCAGGATGAAGGGGAAAAGGACTTTTTAAACACATCAGAGACTATTCTTCTTAACACAGATGTTTCTCTCCCTTTAGATGGGACAGATGTTTAGAGTAGGTTAGAGTTGGCTATTTCCCTTCTCCCAAGTGGAAGGCTGATGCAGCTGGACTGGAGTATATCCTCCCCTCAGGACAGTTAGACTCCAATAATACCCCAGCAGATTAAACTCTGGCCAACTAGTTTCCTCTGAGGGCAGTCCTTGTTAAGAAAAAGTAAAAAGCAAACTTATGGTTATCAGGGGGGAAAGAGCAGGGGAGGGATAAATTGGGAGATTGGGATTGATATACGTACACTATACTATATGTAAAACAGATAACTAATAAGGACTTACTGTATAGCACAGGGAACTCTACTCAATACTCTGTAATGACCTATATAGAAAAAGAATCTAAAAAAGAGTGGATATATGTATATGTATAACTGATTCACTTTGCTGTACAGCAGAAACTAACACAACATTGTAAATCAACTTTACTCCAATAAAAATTTTTAAAAAAAATAAAGGGAGGGAAAAAAATGAGAAACACTTGTGAAGTTCACAGAACAGAGGCATAGGCTCACTAAATGACTGAGACCTAATTATAGGACTCTAGAATGCTTCCCCTTCCTCCGTACCTCACCACCACATTACTAACAGTCTATTTAGAGCAGTTCCTTTTATCCAGAGCATCATGTCCAGCTATCAAAAGACAAAAAAAAAAACCCAAAAACAAAACCTGAAGAGATGAAGCAAGCATGAGAACCAGGCATAGAAGGGATGTTGGAATTATCATACTGGGAATTTAAAACAACTGGATTAATATCATAAGGGCTCTAACTGATAAAGCAGACAGCATGTAAGAATAGCTGGGCGATGTAAGCAGAGAGATGGAAATCCTAAGAAAGAAAGAACCAAAAGAAGTGCTAGAGTTGAAAAACACTGCAACAGAAATGAAGAATGCCTTTGATGGGTTTATTAGTAGACTGAGCATGGCTGAAGAAAGAACCTCTGAGCTAGAGTATATATAAGTAGAATTCATAAAAACTGAAAAGCAAAGAAAACAAAGACTGAAAAAACGGAAGAGAATATCCAAGGACTGTGGGACAACTACAAAAGATTTAACATATGCATAAGGTTCCCAAAAGGTTCCAAAAACCTTAACAGACACCTCACCAAAGAAGATATGCAGATAGTAAATAAGCATACAAAAAGATGCTCCACATCATATATCACCAGGTAAATGCAAATTAAAACAACAATGAGATACCACTACACACCTATAGAATGGTGAAAATCCATAACACCAGATGCTGGAAAGGATGTGAAGCAACAGAAACTCTCATACATTGCTAGTGGGAATGCAAAATGGTTCAGCCACTTTGGAAGACAGTTTGGCTGCTTCTTAAAAAACTAAACATACTATTACTGTATGATCCAGCAGCAGTTGTGCTCCTTGGTATTTACCAAATAGAGTTGAAGATTCATGTCCACAAAACAAAACAAAACAAAATAAACAAAACAAAAACCCACAAAAAACCAAAACAACAACAAAAATCAAACAAAACCCTGCACATGGATGTTTACTGCAGCTTCATTCATAATTACCAAAAACTTGAAAGCAACCAGGATGTCCTTCATTAGATGAATGAATAAATAAACTATGGTATTGGTTTGGCCAAAAAGTTCGTTTGGTTTAAAGTTAAAATAAAAGACACATTTTTCATTTTCATGAGTAACTTTATTGAACAACGTATTCATTAACCAAACGAACCTTTTGGCCAACCCAATACATCAGATGATGAAATATTCACTGCTAAAAAGAAATCTAGTATCAAGCGATGAAAAAACATTAACAAATCTTAAATCCATATTACTAAGTGAAAGAAGTCAATCTGAAAAGGCTACATACTGTTTGATGCTAACTATGTGATTATGGAAAAGACAAAACTATGGACACAATAAAAAGATCAGTATTTGCTAGGGGTTCAAGGGAATAGGGTTGAATAGGCAAAGCACAGAGGATTTTCAGGGGAGTGAAAATACTCTGGAGGAGACAATAATAATGGTTACATGTCATTACACATTTGCCTAAATGCATCGGATGTACAACACCAAGAGTGAAGCCTAATGTAAACTATGGACTTTGGGTGATTATGATGAGCCAGTTAGGTTCATCAGTGGTAAAAAATGTACCGCTCTGGTGGGAGATGTTGATAACAGGGAGGCTATGCAAGTGTGGGGGGCAGAGGATATATAGGAAATCTCTGTACCTTCCCTCAATTTTGCTGTTAACCAAAAATTGCTCTAAAAATAAAGTCTTAGAAAAAAATATAAAGGTATCATGAGTAGTTTGAATAGTGTTTACTTTATTCTTTCATATAACATATACAGAGCCAACATGTTTTCTATACCTTGGAAGAGTGTTATACTCCTTTGTGAGTTTGAATCAGCTTCCAACATTTTATCCTTGAACTTTGAAAGTGGTGAAGTATCTGAGATTTTTTTTTTTCTTCATATGAAGATTTTTGCCAGTTCTCTTCCTCTGGGACATCTTCATCATTTGTCACTATCATCTTCCTCATTCATGTTGATAAATTCACCTTCACTAATTTCCTCTGGCTGCATATTTAGAGTCTCTTGTAAAGTGACTGTCAACATTCTCTTATTCAGCTATTCTTCTTCATCTTCACCTATACTGGATTTGAATTTCACTTTCAGTGTTATCACTTTTTATTTCTTCCTCTTTGTTGGCAAGTCCTTCTCTTGATTAGCCATTTTTCTAAGGTGTCATTTGAGTTTATCATTGAAAGACAATGAGGCACTGCAACTATGTGCTTTGCTCTCTGTGCATGAACTGACTAAGATAATCAGTGACCAATCAGTAACAGATTTTGAAAAATAGGAATATGATTGGTCACTGATTATGAAGTACATCTGTTATTTGTGGAGTGATTCATGAGAGCTTAAGAGCTAGCAGATAATTTTTTACATTATGCAAGTACTCACAGTTAATGTGACATGGTAAGAAAAACTTGAGCCATGCTGTTGAAGGGACTGGTGTTATATAAATAAATCATCTTGGTAACTGAAATTTGTGCAAAGCAAGGATTGCATGTATTAAATTGTGCATGCATAGAATTGGTTATGTGTGTGTGTGTTCTTTGGCATATGTGTTCTATTTTTGAGCTGCTAAAACTTTAAAATGGTGTCCTTTTATATGTTTCTAAGGAGACCTTATTCAGTTTCATTCTTGTTCATTAAAGATAGTCTCATCAATGGTTTTGTGACTGGTCAATAGGGATTGTCAGTAATTTCTTACATAGGAAAGCATTGTACTCTATTATTTAAAAAATATTATTACACTAGTTTGTTTGTGAAATACCACAGCCTTCAACATGAAATTTAGCTTATGTAAATCTTTGTTGAAGAGATACTGAAAATATTTTTATTTTAGGAGTAAAACATTTTAAGTTAATGAAAACATGATGTAAGTTTAAGAGTTTTGAATTTATTTTATACCACGTAGTTAACTTAATGGGGAAAACGGCCTTCATATATTTATTTAATTTGAAGGTATAAAAATCAATACATATGGCACTGTGACGTCTTTTAAATTCAGTAAGTTTATTCATCTAAGAATTCTGAATTGTGATTAATAGTACTTATTCAACATAAACACTCAATTTGTGAGTTTTTAATTTCTTCAAAATTGTTTCCTATGCTCATTTGAAAATCTCCTAATCATTTTCTTTATAGATGATACAGTTCAGTATGATAATCACATATTAGGTTGTATAGAATATTTTAAATGTTTTTATTTAAATAGTAACTACTCATAGCCAATTTATTAGGAGATATTTTCTATACTTCTATAAAATAAGGAACTTAAAAAATGCTTCTACATTTCTGTGTTTTACTGCTCTAACACTATAAATGTGCTTTCCCCTGCTATGTGTTCCCAGTTACCATAGACTCTATCTATTCTTCATTTACTCAGTTGAGACACAGGTCTAGCCTTGTCCTCATGGAACTTAGAATCCAGTAGGGCAGACATACAAAAAACAATAAACATTGCAGATGAGCTAATTATATAGTATATTAGAAGGTGATACATGTGGTAAAGAAAAATTTAAAGCAACTTCAAATAGAGTAGTCAGGGTCCAGAAGTAGTACAGGTAATGAACAATATGTCTGGAGTAAGAGTGTTTCACACAGAGTGTAAGATCCTGAGGTGGAAACACGCTTAGTATATTGATGTAACAGAGGAAAGCAGTGATGGTGGAGCAGAGCAGTGGAGTGTAAGTAGTAGGATATAAGGTTGGAGAGTAACAAAGAACCAGTTACTATAAATTCTTATAGACCGTTGTAGGAACTTTGATTTCTACCCTGAGAGAACTGAGGTGCCATTGGAGGATTTGTAGAGGGGATATATTATCTGACACATTACAGGATCTCTCTGATTGTTGCATTGAGAACAAACCAAAGGGGAACAAAAGCAGGCGTAGGGAAACCAGTTAGGTGAGAAATGATATTGACTTGGACTAGGGAGGCAACGATAGACATCTTAAGGAGTGATTAGATTCTACATATATTTTGAAAGTAAAAGTGATTAGATTTTCTGATTGATTGGACATAGAGTATGAAAGAAGAGATGAGTGAGAATACTTCCAAGAGTTCTGACCTAGGGTTCAGATTTTTGACCTCAGAAGATTGTAGGAGGAGTAAGTTTCAGAGGAAAATCAGGAACTTTGTTTGGAGCATGTAAATTCTGAGATGCTTATTAAACTTTCAGATGTTGAAGTTCAATAGATCATTGGATTTAGGACTCTGGTGGACTACAACTGAGGGATTCAAGTGAAGATATTAATTACAGTTTCATTAGGATATGGGACATGTTTGTCTTGTTTATTCCAGTGTGCCCCATATCTATACAATGTTAATACTTAGAAGGTACTTAAGAAATAGCTATTGAGTGAATGACTACAAATATAGTGATTTGTGTGCTGGTAAATGTTTAACCACAAGCACTCTAAGGAAAAAAAACCACAGAAACAAAACAAAACTCATGACTTCTAGCATTTGCAAATTTCTGTGGTGTAAATACTCCTACCATGATTTCAAGCTACCAAAGTAACATCACTAAATGCAGAGTTGAGAAGAAATGTGCGCAGTTGATTCCCTCTAACAAGTATAAATCAGCTCCAGAGCACAATTGAGCCCTTTGTTGCTTAGTGATAAAATCAGATGCACATTTTCCTTACTTACAGGTATGCGTAAAAGAAAAATTTAAATAACCTTGATATTTGGGCAGATTTGAAGGTAAAAAAAGTCATAGATAATAATACAAACTCAAAATGGGGGACTTCTTAAGCAAATATTTAAAAACTTTTGTCATATACCAGACTAAATAATAGAAATACTGAGCTAATTTATCCCTGTATCTTTAGGCAGTCTTCTAAATTACTCCACATAGGTGTGATATCTTTACATAATTCCTGGGGAAAAGATTTCACAGTTTACAAAATAATCCATTGTAATGTTAAGGTACTCTTTTGCCAGAGATGTCTTCATGATTTCTAAATTAGCCTAGAAAGTGTGTTAAAAATGTTTCCATAAAACATCTATCACTAAAAATCTATACAAAGTTTAATCGAGTTGTTCTCTCCTTGAGTCTAAACTCTTTAGCGTGTATCTCAGAGTCATTATTAGGTCCTTAAACAGTATTTATTTATTTAATTAATATTTTAAAATTTTTATAGTGATAAAATATACCAAACATAAAATTTACCATTGTAACTATTTTTAAGTGTACAGTTCAGTGGTACATTCACATTATTGTGCAACCATCACCACCATCCATCTTCAGAACTTTAATTAATTAGCAATGTATTTTGTTTCATGTAAAAGAAGTACATTTTGTTGTAGATAATTAGAAAAGGAAAAGTATAAAGGAAAACAAAATTACCCAAAATCTCAGCATTCAGAGAAAATCAAATCTATATCTACCTTATTGCACATATAGAATTATATCAGACTGTTAAATCCATAGTCTAAAAATTCATCGTGTGTTAGAGATCCTGCTGAGTCTAAAGTGGGATTCAGACTCTGACTGTGTCTAATGAAGTGGTGGGGCTTCAAACCCCAGTTGTATATTTTGCACCATTTATCCAACATACCAGTGAGCAAGTCTCAGTAAGAATGGTGTATTCTCAAAGCAATGAGGCATAGGGAAGTAGGGAAACAATTCCTCATCCTGGACATGTGGTTTAGAGCTGAGCCCCAGGGAGAGAGAGTTGCAAGTAGAAGATGAAGGAACACTGGTCTTTAAGAATTTGTTAATGGAGCAAAGATTAGGGACAAAATAATTCCTCCAAATTCTATTTGGAACACAAATAGACATCACAAAAACTTCAGGCAGAGGGCAGTTTGTAATTTATGACTTCTGCAGATTTGGATGCAATATGCCCAAAACAACTGGAGAAAGGCATGGCTTCTTCCAGAGACACTATTATGTTCTGTACCAAAGTGCTGACATTGCTGTTTCTTTCTTTCTGTCTCTCTCTCTGGCCAGGGTATGGTGAGGAGAATGGAAGTGCTAAGGAGGACTACTGATGAACTCTCATCAGACTTTCCTAATTGGAGACTAGCAAGAAATAATTGGAGACTAGCAAGAAATGGTTTATAAGCAAAGGTTATAAAAAGATTAAAAAATTTTGGATATGCATGTTAATGTTAGGACATTTATATACATGTGCCTAGAGACTTGAAAGAACTGATGTTATATTCAAATGTAATTTTAAAATTTCTACATAGAATTTCATTTTTAGATGCCTCATCATTCATTTCTTTTTGTTGAGCTTTTTAGTTGTTTTCAGTTCTTTGAATTTTGATTTGAAAAATATCTTTGAACATGTTGGAAAATTGCACCCTGAAAGATTTTTGACAATATATACCCAACTGTTAGATTAAACCATATGAAGTATTAATTGACATTTTAAACTATTAAAAACTGGCAATTACATATGGTTCAATCTAAAATCATGTGTTAAAATGCCATGTTTACTACAACTTAGCAATCTCTGCCGATTTTAATGGAAAAAAGTTATATCTCATCACTTTAATTTTTATTTGATTACTTTTATGATTCTTTTATTCAGGAATCTGGATTGTGTGCTTACCATGTGCAAAACAGTATGATAGGCATAAGGATACAATAAAGACTAAGAACAGAGGGAACTTGTCTTTATGATGCTTATAAGTTTATTAGAGGAAATTATTAATCAAGTATTCTTAATTTAATATATAAAAATGCTATGTCTAACATGTGCTAAGAGAATCTACAAAGTGACATTTAATTTAAATTGGGAGGCTTATGGGACGTTTCCCTGTGAAATGAGATTCAAGCTGTTATCTAAATGAGGAGTATGTTCAACTAATGAGGAATGGGCAGAAGGGAATTTGAGACAGAAGGAAAACTGTGTTTAAGGGCTTTGTGGCAAAAAGATAGCATCACACATTCAGGGACTTGAAAGAGTATCAGAGTGGCTAGAACAAAGATTAGGAAGTTGAGGTATAGTATGAGTTGAAGTTGGACAGGTCAAGGAACCAGGCTATCCAAGGTATTATTATCTGGATTAAGAATATTCTTCTTCTCATAACAGCAATGGGAAAACATTGTAGCATTAAGTAGGAGTGCAGAAACATCTTCTTATATATACTAAGGTGGATTAAGATTGGATGTGGGGAGACCAATTAAGAGGTGTTTTTAGTAGTCCAAGAAAGATATGATAGTAGCTTGGACTAGGGAAGTGGGGGTAGAGTCAGAAAGAAGGTAATAGATTGGGAGCTATTTGAACAACTGAATGGATGCTTGTACTGTTTATTGAAATGGGGAACACTGGAAGAGGAAGAGGTTTGGAGGTAAGATAATGGGTTTGGAGGAGTTTGAGGAGCTTTTCAGACCCCAAGTGGAAATGTCAGGTACACGAGCAGAGCTCAAAGATGGTTTAGAGGATTTTAAGCTGGTGATCCATTTACTTTTTGAGTTTTAAAACATATGTATGTATTATTTCTATCTTATATGTACTTACTGTAATTTAAACAATTAAAGTAAAAATGTTATAGAGTAAGATAAACATCTATATCTTCATAACATATAATGTCCAAGATTTATAATTTGTTCAATAAATTTTAGTAACCCTGTATGGTAAATTTAAAATGACATGATAATGTGGCACTATTTTAGTAATTTAAAAATATATCTTTATTTATGCATGTACATAATGTACTATGTGAGATATACATATCACAAAAAATGAGGGGAGAGTTGAAATGTGAACATGAAGATCATAGATAGGCTATATTTGGGGTGTAGGACAATTACAGGTAAATTTAACTTTCTAATATTTCTATTTTTAATTGTTTTCACTGTGCATGTATGATCCTTATAATGCATGAGGGGAAAATAAGTTTCAAAAGAGACTGGTATAGAGGATGGATCAGGATCAGAGACTGGGGACTGGAATGAGAATGATTTGTAGAGCTTTTGCCATATGTTACAACTTTGAGTTATCTGATTCTCAAGCTATATCCAAAGTTCAGGTGGAAAAAAATACTTTTGGAGGAAATACATTTTATCCTTTTTTGTAGTTTTTTCAATGCAACAAACCAGACCATCTGGAAACTGTGCTCAGATAGAGGTTTTACCCTGAGAATATCATTCACTGAGTTCTGCTTTGGCATATGTCTTTGGCCTACTCAGAGGAATGCTAAGCAAACACCTATGGGAAATCTTCTTTTGCATTTATGACACTGTGGTTGAGGACACTGTCCTCTTAATTACCCATACAAAGAATTTCTTGAAACTCAAATGTCAGAAATTCCTAAGCCCTTAAGGAATGTGTATATATTGTTTATATGGACAGTGTAAACAAATTTACTGATTTTATTTCCTTTTTTGTTTGTTCACTAAGAGGCTCAGAGACATATTTGAAGCTTAACTTTCATAAATGATTGGGACTTTTTGACCTGAATGTCCATGTTATAACTTCACTCCCATCTTGTTTCTATTTTCTCCCTTTCTATTTTTTCTAGTTTTAATTTTTCATTCATTTATATTTGTCTACTTTATTGTATGGATTTTTATGTGTCTTCTATAATTCAAAAGAAAATCAATTAGATAATAGAAAAAATGGAAACTGTTCATTCAAAAGTGAAAAATGAAGCTGTGGGTTTGAATGAGATCACTTAGAAATAGAGAATAAAGTAAGGACAAAATCAGGTCCAGGATTTGGTATTGTGGAACCTATGCATTTAATTACTACATAGAGGCAGAGAATTAGAAATAATTCTAATTATTGAGAATTAATAATGCCATGGAAGAGAGGCTGAGTGGGTAGGAGGTGATCAGGACAGTTGGAAGCCAAGAGGCAATAGCCACCTGTGAGGAATACTACTAAAAGGTCAAGGAAGTCGAGGATTTAAATGCTCACTGGATTTCTCAATAAGGCTCTTTGGGTAGAGTGTTGGGAAAAGAGTTCAGATTTGAATGTCTTGAGAAGCAAATAACAGGTGAAAAATGGAGATACAGAATATAAGCAATTCATAATTTAATGTTTGTTAGACACTTTTATTTCTTCTTTTGTGAATTGTTTGTTACTTTTGTTCTTTTTATATTAGAGATATATATTTTTATTAGTGTGTAAGAATATGTTATATATTCAGCATTTTTATACTGTGTCTGTTAAATATGATATAAACTCCTTTTTCTCCCAGTGTTGTTAATGTAACATTGATATCAACTGGAGTTCTGCTAGTTATCTGAGAGACACTTCTGATTTCACCTTACTTTGTGATAATTTTATGTTTCATTCATTCAATTAATACACATTTATTGCTTTCATTATGTACTCAGGATTAATTTTATAAGAATTTTCACTTGAATTTGAATTTGTTTGATAGTTTTAATCGAACTTTCACAGCACACTACAGCAGTAATTTTAGTGACTGCAAATGGGATATTTTAAAATCCTTGAATAATAACTACAAATTGTAAAAGGAGCTAAAGATTCATAAAAAAATTTTCTAAAAGTAATCTTTTCCAAAGCATAGTTTTAGTTACTGTTTTGCAAAGAATGCAAATGTAAACCAGTTTATCTTGGGCTAAGCTCATGCCGTTTATCATCTGGGCTAAATAATGAGTCAAGTTTTATTGTAATAAAGAATGTAACTGCATGGGCAGTGGCTCTCCCTAAAGTAGAGAGGAATGAGGAGATTGGCTCAGGCACTAGCATTAAAGACTGATAAAGATGTTTTTTAAAAAATTTACAGAAGTATTTATAACCATAATATTTAAAGCAATGGTAAAATTTACCACAATACATTTAGATAATTTGTTACCACATTCAGGCCTTATGATTTTTTATGACTATATATTTTTATCTGTCCATAATAAGCTTCAAAAGAAATAGAGGTTCTATGAATACTTTGCATAACAGCTTTATGAGAAGCAAATTTTTTAAAGTATAGCATATAAGATAACTTTTTATCTATTTGGCTAAAAATATAACTTACTTCAGTTAGATTAAATATTTATTTTACAAATTATTTATGTCAGGTGTCCCTGGGTTTGAAGAATATAAAGTATTTTTTGCTGTGTTTGTTAATGCTTTTGAATTATTAAATAAAACATATTAAATTACTTCCTTAAGGTTTCCAGGTAAAAAACAGTGACTGTCACTTAAAAAATTCTTTAAATATTTTAATCAATACTGGACCCTATGCCCTGAAATTGTCCCTTACCATATGTTAATAAACCTTCCTAGAGTTTCTAACTTAACTTCAAAAATGTGCTTAGAAAATGGAAGAAAATATTTTCTATTTTCTAATATCCCTGTATGTCAAGTGGGATATGCCATACATTTTTAAAAAGATAATATTTCATTATAAACTGTTCTATTAATTTTCTAACACCTGCATTCTCAATTAAAACATAGGTAATATATATGTAAGATGTGTTATATATAAAGTAGAGCAAGATTAGAGGCAATTTCACTTGTTCTCCAACTTGGGGTTAATTTTATTTCTTTTTGTACTCACCTCTGTCCCTACAAATATGAAGGGGTGAGATACTTGTGGAAAATCAGAGATAAAGGGGAAAGGAAGATTGGCAGTTTCAGAGGCTTTTTTTTTTTTTCCCGATACGCGGGCCTCTCACTGTTGTGGCCTCTCCTGTTGCGGAGCACTGGCTCCGGACACGCAGGCTCAGCGGCCATGGCTCACGGGTCTAGCCGCTCTGCGGTATGTGGGATCTTCCCGGACCGGGACACAAACTCGTATCCCTGGCATCGGCAGGTGGACTCTCAACCACTGCGCCACCAGGGAAGCCCTCAGAGGCTTTTAAAATGTGGTTTTATGCTTACTTATCCTAGTTAGTGGCAACTAACCATTGCTCCTTCAATTTAACCCCCTGGGCGTGGCATTTGAAAATTGTTTCTAAAGCTTTATGTCATCAAGACCTCTATGATCACTATTTCAAAATAGTAAACACAGAGGATGGACTTACGGAAAAAAAAAGTCGTTTTTTCTTATTTGTTCTCATAATGGTGGCTTAATGTAGTAAGAATTAATATTAAGCCTCATTTTACTTTGAACAAGTTCGTTAATATAGAAAAAAAGTGTTTTTTTTTAATTTTCACAGATGAGGACATTGTTACTTGAAGTTAAAGTGACTTCAACCCCCTCCCCCGGCCTCCATGCATCCCCCTTGCAAGCTGCCAATCATAAAATGAAGACTAAAATCAACTGGTGTGTTTCTTTTTTAGCATAACATTGAATTAAAATGTAACTATCAGTGACAGGTAGAGGTTTACCATTGTGTTAACACAGTATGCATAGTCCATAATGTTCAATATGAGAAAGAAAAAAAACACACAGAAATTTCATAAACTGGAACCCGAGGACAACTGTTGGAGGTCTCTCCAGCTTCTTAAAATTGCTTGAGAATCTCAGAATCCCCACTGTAGATGGGGGGACATTCTAAAAGATTATCTTCAACAGTTATAAAGCGGTGTGCCTCATTTCTTCTTCTTCTTCTTTTTTTTTTTTGCGGTATGCGGGCCTCTCACTGTTGTGGCCTCTCCTGTTGCGGAGCACAGGTTCCGGACGCTCAGGCTCAGCGGCCGTGGCTCACGGGCCCAGCCACTCCGCGGCATGCGGGATCTTCCCGGACCGGGGCACGAACTCGTGTCCCCTACATCAGCAGGCGGACTCTCAACCACTGCGCCACCAGGGAAGCCCGGTGTGCCTCATTTCTTAACCACTTATTCTTTGGGCTTTTTGTTGCCCATCATCTGAATGATTTGGATGCCATCTTCCAGACACAGGGTTTACCCATCTCATGGCCTTCACAGATTACTGAAAGTGAAATCTACCTGAAACACTGTGGAAACTGCTAGCTGACGGCAATCATTTGGAGGGAGTTTATTGCCTCTGATGGATCCTCCATAACTGGGAGACCAAACCAGTGTTGGCCTTGGGGCAAGGATGGGTAAGGGGATGGACCAGCAAACCAGAGGGAGGAGAAGGGTAACTTATCATTCATTTCTCTGACAGAATAACGACTGACAGAAGGAAAGCCAAAAAGTACATTTTACAGATAACATAATTTTTGTGGCAATTGCTTGAAGCCATCTGAGAAGATGTGCGAGTACTAAGCGTTTCTAGCTGAGTTTGTCCTACTTGGAATGACAGATTTTCCCCATCTCTCTCATTCACCTTCTTCAGTCCTTCTAGATGCCCTTAATGGGGATCAGGGGGATTAGGGTGGGAGTGGGGAGGCCATAGAAGCAGAAACCAGTTCAGCCATTAGAAGACTACAAATGGGTTAGTGACCTCCTCTCTTCAAGAACTTTTAACTGGTCCCTTTCCTTTTATCAAACCCATTTTGTCACCATTTCCTTTGTAACCTTATCCCACCGCCGAGCTCCTCTCTCCCTCCCCCTCTTCCTCCCTCCCGGTCTTCTCCTCACCTGTCCACTGCAATGGCCGTCATAGAGTAGATGCTGGCGAACACTGCTGTGATAGGAAAGAAGTTCTGGAAGCGACAGTAGTTGGCTCCGAAGTACCACTCGCTGTGAAGCGCATAGATGAAGTTGACCAAGGTGTTGAAGGCGGCCATGGAGGCGTCGGAGAAAGCCAAGTTCACGAGGAAGTAGTTGGTGACGGTCCGCATGCGCTTGTGGGCCAGGATGATCCAGATGACGATGAGATTCCCGAAGACCGCCACGGCCACCACCACGCCGTACGCTAGGGACCAGAGCGCAATGCGCCAAGACGGTTGCACGAACTGGTTGGTGAGGTTGGCCCGGAACTGCGAAGGCGCCGCGGAGGCCGCGGCCAGTCCCAGCGTGGAGGAGGAAGCGGAAAGATTGCCGGCTTGGGCTAGCAGTTGCAGCCACTCGGGGTCAGCCTCTCCCGCGGCTGCTCCAGCCTCGAGCGCGGCACTCGGGTTCCCGGCGTCCGCACCCGCTGTTCCCCCGTCCGTCCAGTTCGCGGCTACGGGGAGCGAGGCCATAGCGATGGGTCGGCAACCCGGTTCCCCTCGCTCAACCACTGCCCGCCCGGGCAGTCTCCCTCGAAGTTCTTCTGTGCTTCCCGGTAGCTTTGCTGCTCAGTGGACCTCAGCCCCGCCCGAAAGCGGGGTAGAAAGGTACCCACAGCCCTTTCTGGTTAAGGGATGCTTTGAACCTGCAGGTGATGGGAAGAAGGGAGGCACTTTCCCCGAGGAGTCTGCGAACCTAGCAGGCAGGCAGGATGAGACAGTCGGAAAAAGAGATGCTAAGGGCTGTCGCCCGCGGAGAACTCCGGGGTCGCCCCTGCGCGAGTTCCCGGGCACCGGCTGGAGCGCTGAGGATCGGGGGCTGCTGCGAGCTTTATAGTTTGTTATAGTGCCCTGCTTCCGTGACGTTGTGCGGAACTGACGAGCCCCTTCTTGGAATAAGATTGCCCTCCTTTCCTCCACCCCCGCCCTTTGGGTTTCATTCATTCGCTACTCGGCGGGTTGATACACTGAAGGAAGGGCTGCACTTTCTCATACGTAAAATCATTACAAGATTGTTTTTCGTCTTTTAACTTCAAGATAGTTTGCTGAGGTCCCTGCTTTCAGACATTTACTGTGGACTATTCTTTTCTAAACCAGTTTAACCATTCACCCGTAAAGCAAAGGCACGGTCCCCGGAGATTTTTCAGCTAGGGCTAGAGCATGTGTGGGTGCAGCCTACTGCGGACTGTGGGCACCGAGAGCCGCGCGCTTTGTTAGGTGCCACTGGTTTTTGGAATTTCACTCAACTTTCTGCTCGTGTGTTTCTATTCTCCCTTCTCAGATCCCGTTTCTTCTCGTTCCCCCTTCCCAAATCCACCCATTTCCCCTCTTCTTCTAATCTCTATCACCAGAAATCCGACCCCTCCTCTCCCCCAGGCAGAGAGAGACTATGGTTTTTCCTGGAGGATTCTGCTCAGGTTGGAATGCCATAAAACAATGAGGGTAAATCAGAGATTCCAAGATGTAGATTTTCTTGAAACACAAGGACAAGACTTGAATTTCTTCATTGCTCTGGGATGAAAGTATCCTGTAAGCAATCTAAATACATACACATGGCTGTACGGCTTTGGACATTTGGAGCCTTAGTTTTCAGGGCCTGACCATGAGGACACACTGATGAGGATGCAAGGATAACCTTAATTTCCTGGGCAGACAGGCAGGCCTGACTTCTGAGCTTTGGGTGAGAGCAGGTGAGCTGGAGTGTTCTGTGGAGTGCAAGCTGGAGCCTGTGCTTAGGTGGATCTCACAGACAATTTATCAAGATGTTCTGGGGGGCTTCCCTGGTGGCACAGTGGTTGAGAGTCTGCCTGCCGAGGGAGGGGACACGAATTCGTGCCCCGGTCCGGGAAGATCCCACATGCCACGGAGCGGCTGGGCCTGTGAGCCATGGCCACTGAGCCTGCGTGTCCGGAGCCTGTGCTCCGCATCCGGAGAGGCCACAACAATGAGAGGCCCGCGTACCACAAAAAAAAAAAAAAAAGATGTTCTGGGGCCAGACTGTCTTTTATTAGTCTCTTGAGGGGCAGGTGAGAAGAGATTTAGGGTTACACATATTTTAGCAATCCCCCCAAAACACTTGAACTCTTCCCCCCCACACTTGAACTCTTTGAGCTTTGATTTCCTCACTTGAAAATGAAGATTTTTTTAAAAATCTAATTTTCAGGGTAATGATGGGAATGAGTAGTTTCAACAGCCTTTCAACAATACCAGACAGGAGGGAGACCTCAATAAATGTTAGTGCCCTTCTCTCTTGTTACAATGTGCATTTCATCTAAACATTTTCAGGTAAGATGTATTGGAGAGCAAGTTTTATTTGCTTCAAGAGAAAGTAGCTTGTGATTTCTGAACACTGTATTCTTTAGTTTCCCAGTTAAGTACCTATTCTTTAAAAACCCGGATTATTGCATAAGTGGACTTAGGGTGATTGGTAATGAATAATAGTTTCCTTCTTATAGTTCTTATGACAAAAAGGTGGTGTACATAAGTAAGTTTGAGGCAACCTGATAATAATTCTGTGGACACAACCCTACTTCAAAATAAATGCATGCTGAAAATGATAATTATCAAAGGTTATTATTTGCTATTTCTTCCCAGAAAGACCTGCAAAAACATGTGATAAATCATAAGTTAACAGACTCCACACTTCCTGCTTATTAATTCTAAATTAAATCATTTTCTTTTGAAAGGCAAATTACTTCTTTCTGTTAATTCACCATCTTGGGGAATTACTTGAGTTACAAGTGAAAGCCTCTTTCTTCCCTAATGAAATCAATGGATAATTGTTAAAAAAAATTCCTTTGTATGAAACACACCATTTATCAAGATTAGGAAATGGGTCATGATGTGGTTTGGTTATTATGCATATTTTGATCAAATATTTACAGTTGTAAACTTAGTGGTGTGGAAATCTATTCAGTTTACACTGCTGTTTTACTTATCCATACAGAGCATTATAAGTTGTGATTTTGTCCTCATTGGACTTAAACATGAGTAGAAGATATGACAAAAATTGATTGGTGATAGAATTAGAAGAAGTTACAATGAAAGGCGTTTAAAGAGTTGATTTCTTTCAGAGGAAGAGAGGGATCCAGCTCATGGCTTTCCTTTTAGATCTGCCTTACGTAGAGAGACTTTTCCTGTGTCCCAGTAGAGTAGTTACTGTTCATGCGTTGCTTCAGTCATTCCTTCAATGTGTATTGAGTGTACTTCCTTCCAAATCTGTACCAAATACTAGGGATGTAGCAATGAGACAACCAGATACAAACCCTGTCCTCATGGAGCCTGTAGTCCAGTAGTGTTTTTGACATTAAAGCAAGTGTTAAGGGTAGTAGAATAGGAAGATGCAGAGAAAAATGGGAGTACGTAACTAAGTAGGAGGATGTGTGTCTACTGGATTCTGTTAACTTCGCTTAAAACATAAAATGAAGTGCCAGAAAGAAAGATAGACTCAGCAGAAACTTATGCCTTGAAAAACGGGAAGGTTTAGGAGATAATGGTTAAGGAGGAAGTTTCCCAACTAAGAGAATTTGGCGAATAATCTGGCCATAGTAGCTCCAGGACCTGAATCTTGCTCTTATCTGAGCCTACTCTTCTTTTTGCCTAATTCTTTCTCATCCTCTTTCACTTACCGTAAGAACTCCAAAAGCCTTAGCCTTGGACCACTGAGGAAAGGAGCAGGGAGGCTGAGAAAATGTTAACCCACTAGAAGGTAACTTAGAGAGAATCCTGTACTCCCACATTTAAAACCTGGGAGTGTGTGTGAGTATGCACCTATGCAAATGTGTGAGGATCTGGAAAATAAGCCAAGCATGGTATCCTAGGAGACATTAATAGGTTTTAGATAATAGTGTGTAAATCTTGGTTTGACTGAATAATTGTAATACAAATTATGATCATTTATATGAGTGCTTGCAGTTTATTCCTAATGACCAAGAAATGTTTGCCTATTTTATTATGCGTAATAGATTACATTTCTTCCAAATGTTATTTACTCTCCATATTTTTGCTTAGAATGCATACTGGTGATGTGCCCCAGTAATTTACTACAATTTACATTAATAGATTGGATGCTGGTCATATATTAATTATTTTTTCCTCTTTTACAACTCAAGGAAACGATCTGGCATATTTCATGCTTGTATTTTTATTTTAACAGGCCTCCTAAAAATAAACATATCAGGGTAGAATTTCAGGTAGTGTTGCTGGCTAGTGAAAGAGTTATTTTCAGAAAGAAAAAGTCAAATTTCCAGATTTCTGTCTCTGACAATAATCTTCCATGTGACAGTTCTCCCACACTTTTAGCTTCAGTATGTTCATTGTTTCCCACTATGTTGAGATATTTTTTTCTTTTTACCAATGTTAGATCCTGATAGTCCACTCTTTGCTGCTTGCTTTATTTTTTACCTTTATTATTTCATCGTACCTGCTTTGCAGTTACACTGGGTCATTTCCTAGTGAGTTATGGACTCCAACAATCAGGCTGCTGAGTATTGCTGACAATCAACAATCGATCATCTCCACTTAATTGTGTAGACAGCTACTTAGCAATTCTCGCTGTCTACCAGACCCTCTTTCCATGTGGGCCTGTGATCGGTTCTCAGCTGTTCTGCAATTCTCTTTCTTCTCCATCTTCCTCTCTATGCTCAGCAAATGATGTTATTTACAGTTTATCTGATA
Source organism: Pseudorca crassidens (assembly GCF_039906515.1). Taxonomy (NCBI): domain Eukaryota; kingdom Metazoa; phylum Chordata; class Mammalia; order Artiodactyla; family Delphinidae; genus Pseudorca; species Pseudorca crassidens. The sequence continues at coordinate 35,392,909 of NC_090299.1, read as the reverse complement.
AAAGTAAGACCACCAGCCAAGAACTTCACATTTCTGTGCATTTCATCCATCTTTCAGTCATTTATTATTATCTCTGTGAAAGATCCTTGCTGGGTACAGTAATATCGGTTGTAGGCTTTTCCCTTTCATCACTTTAAATATCCTGCCACTCCCTTCTGGCTTGCAGAGTTTCTGCTGAAAGATCAGCTGTTAACCTTATGGGGATTCCCTTGTATGTTATTTGTTGCTTTTCCCTTGCTGCTTTTAATAGTTTTTCTTTGTATTTAATTTTTAATCGTTTGAATAATGTGTGTCTTGGCATGTTTCTCCTTCAATTTATCCTGTATGGGACTCTGCGCTTCCTGAACTTGATTGACTATTTCCTTTTCCATATTAGAGAAGTTTCCAACTGTAATCTCTTCATATATTTTCTCAGACCCTTTCTTTTTCTCTTCTTCTTCTGAGACCCCTATAATTCGAATGTTGGTGCATTTAATGTTGTCCCAGTGGTCTCTGAGACAGTTTTCAATTCTTTTCAATCCTTTTTCTTTATTCTGCTCTGCGGTAGTTATTGCCACTATTTCATCTTCCAGGTCACTTATCCTTTCTTCTGCCTCTGTTATTCTGCTATTGATTCCTTCTAGAGAATTTTTACTTTCATTTATTGTGGTGTTCATCGTTGTTTGTTTGCTCTCTAGTTCTTCTAGGTCCTTGTTAAATGTTTCCTGTATTTTCTCCATTCTATTTTCAGGATTTTGGATCATCTTTACTATTATTACTCTGAATTCTTTTTCAGGTAGGCTGCCTATTTCCTCTTCATTTGTTTGGTCTGGTGGGATTTTATCTTGCTCCTTCATCTGCTGTGTGTTTCTCTGTCTTCTCATTTTGCTTAACTTACTGTGTTTGGGGTCTCCTTTTCATAGGCTGCAGGTTCGTATTTCCCATTGTTTTTGGTGTCTGCCCCCAGTGGGTATGGTTGGTTCATTGGTTGTGTAGGCTTCCTGGTGGAGGGGACTGGTGCCTGTGTTCTGGTGGATGAGGCTGGATCTTGTTTTTCTGGTGGACAGGACCAAGTCCGGTAGTGTGTTTTGGGGTGTCTGTGAACTTATTATGATTTTAGGCTGCTTCTCTGTTAATGGGTGGGTTTCTGTTCCTGTCTTGCTAGTTGTTTGCCATGGGGTTTCCAGCACTGGAGCTTGCTGGTCGTTGAGTGGAGCTGGGTCTTAGCATTGAGACAGAGATCTCTGGGAGAGCTCTCAGCAATTGACATTATGAGGGGCCCGGAGGTCTCTGGTGGACCAATGTCCTCAACTCGGCTTTCCCAACTCAAAGTCTCAGGCCTGACCCCTGCCCGGAGCAGCAAGACCCTGTTAGCCACATGGCTCAGAAGAGAAGGGGGGGGGGAAGGAAGAACGAAAAAAATTAAAATAAAATAAAATTATTAAAATAAAAAATTGAAAATATTATTAATTTTAAAAAGAGTAATAGAAAAAGGAGAGAGCATCCAAACCAATAAACAAATCCACCAATGATAACAAGCACTGAAAAGTATACTAAAAAAAATGGAGAGACAGAACCCTAAGACAAATGGTAAAAGCTAACTATACAGAAAACGTCACTCAAAGAAGCATACATATACACTCACAAAAAGAGAAAAAGGAAGAAAAAATATATATATAAAGAAAGGAAGGGAGCAGGCAAATCAATAAACAAATCTACCAGTGAGAATAAGCTCTAAATACTAAACTAATATAAACATAAAGCCAGGAACAAATTAGATGCAGAAAATAAACCCCAAGTGTACAGATGCTCCCAAAGTCCACCGCCTCAATTTTGGGATGATTAGTTGTCTGCTCAGGTATTCCACAGATGCAGGTTACATCGAGTTGATTGTGGAGATTTAATCCGCTGCTCCTGAGAGAAATTTCCCTTTCTCTTTGTTCGCACAGCTCCTGGGTTTCAGCTTTAGATTTGGCCCCGCCTCTGCGTGTAGGTCACTTGGGGGCGTCTGTTCTTCGCTCAGACAGCATGGGGTTAAAGGAGCAGCTGGTTCGGGGGCTCTGGCTCACTCAGGCGGCGGGGGGGGGACGGAGGGATATGGAATTCAGGGCGAGCCTGCGGCTGCAGAGAACAACGTGACGTTGCAACAGCCTGAGGCACTCCGTGTGTTCTCCCGGGGAAGTTATCCCTGGATCCTGGGACCCTGGCAGTGGCGGGCTGCGCAGGCTCCTGGGAGGTGAGGTGTGGATAGTGACCTGTGCTTGCACACAGGCTTCTTTGTGGCTGCAGCAGCAGCCTTAGCGTCCCATGCCTGTCTCTACTGTCCACGCTGATAGCCACGGCTCGCGCCCATTTCTGGAGCTCATTTAGTCAGTGTTCTTGAGTCCCCTCTCCTCGCATCCCCGAAACAATGGTCTCTTGACTCGTAGGCAGTTCCAAACTTTTTCCCGGACTCCCTCCCGGCTAGCTGTGGCGCACTGGCCCCCTTCAGGCTGTGTTCACTCAGCCAACCCCAGTCCTTTCCCTGGGGTCTGATCTCTGAAGCCTAAATCTCAGTTCCCAGCCACCCTCTGACCCTGGCGCATGAGCAGACAAGCCTCTCAGGCTGGTGAGTGTTGGTCAGCGCTGATCCTCTGTGCAGGAATCTCTCCGCTTTGCCCTCTGCACCCCTGTTGCTGCGCTCTCCTCCATGGCTCCAAAGTTTCCCCCACCCACGCCACCCCCCCTGTCTCCGCCAGTGAAGGGTTTTCCTAGTGTGTGGAAACTTTTCCTCCTTCACAGCTCCCTCCAAGAGGTGCGGGTCCTGTCCCTATTCTTTTATCTCTGTTTTTCCTTTTTTCTTTTACCCTACCCAGGTACGTGGAGAGTTTCTTCCCTTTTGGGAAGTCTGAGGTCTTCTGCCAGTGTTCAGTAGGTGTTCTGTAGGAATTGTTCCACATGTTAGATGTATTTTTTCATGTATTTGTGGGGAGGAAGGTGATCTCCACATCTTACTCCTCCGCCATCTTGAAGGTCCCTCTCATATTTTTCTTCCTTTCCATATTGTATTCTTTGGCAGTTCTCACTATGTGCAGCCCATAATTATGAATTGGAGTTATGCTTCACCTCCTTGAGGGCAGAGTAGCTACATAAATTATTTGGAATTCTTCTCCATGGGGTATTTTTCTTATCACCCATGTATTTATTTATTAAATTATTTATTTATATCAGTATTGAGTCATGGATATTTATTTTATACTTTGGGTTATAATTTAGTACCACTTCATCTTTATTTTTTGCTCAGATTATTCCAGCTTTGGCCATTGAGCTCTTTTAGTTGGCTTCTCTGTCCCTTTGAATTACCATTGTTGTGTTATTATTATTATTTTTCAGCGTTTTCTTACTTTCTGGCACTATAAGATGGTCTAGCGTCATCAGGTATATTTCCTGCCCCACCTTAAGAATCAGACATTTATCTGAGGAGCCCTGTTTCTTTTGATTGGAGAATGGTATTAGAAACTAAAATCTGGGCTCTGAATGTGTTTATTGCTACTGGGCTATTCTTGCTTCTAGACCCTCTTAGAGGATAGAGGAAGCAAGTATATGTGTAAATACTAGCCTTTGTATATACCCACTTCGACAAATATTTCTATGTGTATCCATCTTTCTCCCTATTAGTCTAAATATGTATTAGTATTAATGTCTCTAACTCTAATCTAGTACTGCATGGATCTTTCTAGCCTTCTCTTTGCTTGTCTATAATGTTCCATTCCAACTGTGATAAACCTGGAATTCACCATCAGACATTAATTTACTTAATTGTTCAATTCCATTATATTTGTATAGTGATTTCAGAATTGTTAACTTGTCTGTGAGAAAACAATTAGAGTACAGGTGCTATGTGTACTTTCTTTTACCTTTAAACAATTTCCAGTCATTTCCAAAGTTGCTTAGCTCAGAGCTTTCTCTTCCACCCTCATGAATGAGGTTATTTAATACATTTTTTAATACAGTTAGATTCTTTTGTCACAGTCTGCATTCCATTGTGGGATTCTCCCAAACTTGTAAATGATTTTAAAATTTAATTTGCATACATTAAGATTTATTCTGTGGTTGTACATAATCATGGGTTTAGACAAATGCAAAGAGTAACGTTATCCAGTATTACGTATAATAGCTTAACCACTCTAAATATCCTTCTTCCACAAAACCCTGAAAACCACTGCAACCACTGATCTGTTTATCAAATTGGTAGTTTACCTTTTCCAGAATATCATAAAAATGAAATCCCATGGCACTTTCAGGCTGAATTCCTTCACTTAGCAACATACATTTAAATTCATCCATGTTTTTGTGAGGCATGATATATTCACTTATTCCTTTTTATCATTGAATAATATTCCATTGTGTGAATGTCTCACAGTTTGTTTATCCATTTTCCTGTGGATGGACATCTTGATTTCTTCCAGTATTTGGTGATTATGAGTAAAGCTGCTATAAACATTTATGTTCTGGCTTTCATGTGGATATGAGTTTTCAAATCAGTTGTGGAAGTACCTAGGATTGCCATTGCTGGATCATGGTAAGAGTATGTTTAGCATTGTAAAAAATTCCCAAACTGTCTCTCAAAATGGCTGTACCATTTCACATTCCCACCAGCAAGGAATGAAAGTTCTTATTGCTCTGCATCCTTGCCAACTATTTTTAGCTTTTCGTATTGTAGTTATTCTAACATACATGTAATGCTTTATTTTTGGCGGGGGGGATCTGGAATCTGAGTAGCTAAGTCACGTGGTTGCTGCATGCCTGTGTGACTGATCTCCAAAAAGAACTCAAGACATCAAGGCTTGAATGAGATTCCCTTGTTGGCATCACTCCTCATGTGTTCTCACATATTTCTGGGAGAATTAAGTGCAGCCCTGCATGAATCCCTGGGGGAGGACACCTGGAAGCATGTGCCTCTTTTCTTCAGGGCTTTGCTCCATGTATCTTTTCATTTGCTGATTTTTATCTGTATTCTTTCACGGTAATAAACTTATTGTGGGTATAACAGCTTTTCCTGAGTCCTGAGAGTCCTTCTAGGGAACCATGGAGCTTGAGGGTCGTCATGAGGACTCTTTCACAAGCCCTTAGCATTAATCGTAATATTTTGATTTCTTTTCTGATAACTTCAACATATGTGTAATATTTGAGTCTAGTTCAGATGATTGTGTTGTCTTTTCTGATTGTATGTCTTCACCTTTTTGCATGCCTTATGATTTTTTGTTGAGAGCTGTACATGTTGTATTGAGTAATAGGAAATAAAATAAATAGGCCTTTAGTGTGAGGATTTATGCTCATCTGTCTTGTAGTCGGACTGTGTTTAATGTTTGTTGTAGCTATAGGTACCACAGTCTTCAAATTCCTCTAATGTCCTCATTTTTGTCTTCTCTCCTGTCCTAGAGGCTTCTCTATGTATTGTTCCTTAGAGAGAGTCAGCTTTGCAGCTCTTTCAGTTGTAATTACTATTATTATAGTGGAGCCCTTTTACAGGGATGGTAAGGTGTCGGGGAGGGAAAACTTTCTATAATCCTTTGATTATTTCTCAGTCTTTTAGTGGGACTTTGCCTCCAGCTGTGGTCTTCACAGTGTTCTTGATCCTCTTCCAGTTTATAGTTTCTTTTTTTTTAAACTTTGTCACCTATTCCCTTCCTGTCTAAAGAATTCCTAATTTATATCCTTAAAGCCCTGTCCCCTGTCAATTATAGTTTTTCCCTGTAGTTGAGACAGGAAGGTAGGAAGGGCTGGAGCAGGCAGGATTCCCTTTATTGAGCTGAAATAGGATTTCAGAATTGTGCTTCAAAGTTCTTTCACCTGGAGAGACAGCTTCTGTCTGGAGAAGGTTTGGGGAGTGTTTCACAGTGGTCACTCTTCTCCTCACTCTGACAGAACCACAACAGGATCTTTCCTGTAGCCGCGCAATGAATACCTGGTAGGATTCTTGGAGGGGAAGCCCATGAAAGTGCGAGTTCCTCTAAAACTATAGTCCTACTCTTATGCTAGTCCATCCTCAGTCTCCAACAATTCTTACCATACGTATCTTCAGCATTATAGCTCTGTATGCTTCTGCTCCAGATAAGCAAATCTTGGTTGTTGTATCTCTCTGTATACACATCTCTTTCCACATTTCAGGGTGGCATTTGCCCTATGACCTCAATTCTCTGATAGGTCTAAACAAAGTTATCAAATTTCTGCTTGTCCAACTATTTCTCATTATAAGGATGGGAGTGAAGACTTCCAAGATCTTTGCATGTCAGAGCTGAAACTTGAAGTCTACTAATAAATTTTTAGAACATCTATTTCATATATTTCTGCCATGCTTTTGTGTACTGTCAAACTAATGATTCTTGCTATGTATTATTTTTAAAGGAATGCATATCTAGCAATATTAAAGTATTTCATAGTGTATTCAATAAACATTGTCATGCTTTAAAATGATTAAGTGAAATTAAAATAGATCATATTTTATACAGGATTATTAAAAATCTAGAAGTGTCTTCTAGAAAGTTTATGTTGAATTGTGTAAACTTGAAATAGAAACAAAAAAGGCACTGTGTGTTTTAGTACTTTGTTATACTTGCAAGGCAGGAAAAGGGATGGACAGGGTTGCTTGGTGAGAAATATAACTAGAGTTTTCAAATGTGGGTAGTCCAAAGGGAGCAAATGCAGTTTTTTTATTTGGATAGCATTTTGACAATACTATGCCAGATGGAAGACTGCAAGATGTAATTGCACACAGTAGCAAGAAGGTTAAGAGCAATGCAGGACTCACCATATAAACAAAAATTGTAATGGTCAAGGGAAAATGATACCAAATCTTGGTGGATAAAGCCCAGCCTGCTGAAGATCCACTGCTCCAAAAACGGTCTATTGAGGGTGCCCACTCTTGCCACTATTATTCAACATAGTTTTGGAAGTCCTAGCCACAGCAATCAGAGAAAAAAAGAAATAAAAGGAATCAAATTGGAAAAGAAGTAAAAGTGTCATTGTTGGCAGATGACATGATACCACACATTGAAAATCCTAAAGATGCCACCAGAAAACTACTAGAACTAATCAATAAATTTAGTAAAGTTGCAGGATACAAAATTTATACACAGAAATCGCTTGCATTCCTATACACTAACAACAGAATATCAGAAAGAGAAATTAGAAAACAATCCCATTCACCACTGCAACAAAAAGAATAAAATACCTAGGAATAAACCTACCTAAGGAGGCAAAAGACCTGTATATGAAAAACTATAAGACACTGATGAAAGAAATCAAAGATGACACAAATAGATGGAGAGATATACCATGTTCTTGGATTTGAAGAATCAATATTATGAAAATGACTATACTACCCAAAGAAATCTACAGATTCAATGCAATCCCTATCAAATTACCAATGGCACTTTTCACAGAACTAGAACAAAAAATTTTGTAATTTGTATGGAAACACAAAAGACCATGATTAGCCAAAGCAATCTTGAGAAAGAAAAAGAGCTGAAGGAGTCAGGCTCCCTGACCTCAGACTATACAACAAAGCTACAGTAATCAAGACAGTATGGTAGAACTTCCCTGGTGGTGCAGTGGTTAAGAATCCACCTGCCAATGCAGGGGACACAGGTTCAATCCCTGGTCTGGGAAGATCCCACATGCCGCAGAGCAACTAAGCCCATGCACCACAACTACTGAAGCCTGCACACCTAGAGCCCATGCTCCACAACAAGAGAAGCCACTGCAATAAGAAGCCCATGCACTTCAACGAAGAGTAGCCCCCACTCACCACAACTAGAGAAAGCCTGTATGCAGCAACAAAGACCCAACGCAGCCAAAAAAGACAGTTGGTACTGGCTCAAAAACAGAAATATAGATCAATGGAACAGGATAGAAAGTCCAGAGGTAAACCTACACATATATGGTCACCTTATCTTTGATAAAGGAGGCAAGAATATACAATGGAGAAAAGACAGCCTCTTCAATAAGTGGTGCTGGGAAAACTGGACAGCTACATGGAAAAGAATGAAATTAGAACACTCCCTAAAACTGTACACAAAAATAAACTCAAAATAGATTTAAGACCGAAATGTAAGGCCAGACACTATAAAACTCTTAGAGGAAGACATAGACAGAACACTCTATGAAGTAAATCACAGCAAGATCCTTTTTGACCCACCTCCTAGAGAAATGGAAATAAAAACAAAAATAAACAAATGGGACCTAATGAAACTTAAAAGCTCTGGCACAGCAAAGGAAACTGTAAACAAGATGAAAAGACAACCCTCAAAATGGGAGAAAATATATGCAAACGAAGCAACTGACAAAGGACTAATCTCCAAAGTATACAAGCAGCTCATACAGCTCAATATCAAAAAAACAAACAGCCCAATCCAGAAATGGGCAGAAGACCTAAATAGACATTTCTCCAAAGAAGATATTCAGATTGCCAACAAACACATGTAAGGATGCTCAACATCACTAATCATTAGAGAAATGCAAATAAAAACTACAATGAGGCATCACCTCACACCGGTCAGAATGGCCATTATCAAAAAATCTACAAACACTAAATGCTGGAGAAAAGGGAACCCTCTTGCACTGTTGGTGGGAATGTAAATTGATACAGCCACTATGGAGAACAGTATGGAGGTTCCTTAAAAATCTACAAATAGAACTACCTTATGACCCAGCAATCCCACTACTGGGCATATACCCTGAGAAAACCATAATTCAAAAAGAGACATGTACCACAATGTTCATTGCAGCACTATTTACAATAGCCAGGACATGGAAGCAACCTAAATGTTCATCAACAGAGGAATGGATAAAGAAGATGTGGTACATATATAAAATGAACTATTACTCAGCCATAAAAAGAAAGAAATTGGGTCATTTGTAGAGATGTGGATGGACCTAGAGACTGTCATGCAGAGTGAAGTAAGTCAGAAAGAGAAAAACAAATATCATATAATAATGCATATATGTGGAATCTAGAAAAATGGTGTAGATAGATGATCTTATTTACAAAGCAGAAATAGAGACACAGATGCAGAGAAAAAATGTATGGATACCAAGGTGGTTTGGGAGATGGGGATTGACATCTATACACTATTGATATTATGCATAAAATAGATAACTGATGAGAACCTGCTGTATAGCACAGGGAACCCTACTCAATGCTCTGTGGTGACCTAAATGGGAAGGAAATCCTAAAAAGAGGGGATATATGTATACATATAGGTGATTCACTTTGCTGTACAGTAGAAACTAACACAACACTGTAAAGTAACTATACTCCAATAAAAATTAAAAAACAACAAAAAAAATGGCCTATTGGCTAAGCCATCTTATCTGTGGCTCAGTGCGCTTTATAATTCTTAGATGTGTTTCACAAGCAGACATATCTGTTCAATAAAGAAATATCATTTTGTAATGTAAGGCATTTTGATTTTTTAAATTTGATATAATTTCAGTTTCATTTTTATATTTGAAACTTTACTACTATCTACTAATTAATAATATCCTTAGCCACTAGATTTAGTATATTCAGAATATTTCAGGCAACAATTTTCTGTATTATAAATTGATTTTTTGAAAGTAAATTCATCTTTTCTAGTTTTTCAGAGAAAGAATGCTATTTCTAGCAACTGATGTTCAGAAAATAACTTATGTAAAGTGAGTCCTTTGTTTTGAATCAGATTGGCTGGCAGGATTTTTTTTCTCTTACCTTCCAAGTTATTTAAACATACTCAAAAAGTATTGTTCAAAAGGTATTTAACATGAAATGGAACAATCCATTCATTGATATTCTTTCAGTGAGGAGTCTTTATAGTTGCTATCTTTATTTCTTTAACCTGGGATTTTGTTACAACCTGAGGATTTTGTTCTTTTCCATAATTAAACAAAATTTTTATTAGCTATATTAGGAAAATTGTTATTATATTAATAGCTATGTTTTAGCCTATTTTAGAAGTTCTTACTCTCATATTTGTCATTGTCAGTAATACTAAAGTTTCCTTCCTCTTTTAAATACTAGCTCTAATAAGAAATCACAAACTATAACTGGTTCTAAATGGAAAATGGAGACCAGCTGGGTATTAATATGTACTTTTTTTCTGAAGTTTATAGGAGTTGTTAAAGGATACCACATATATTTCAAGGTCCAATTCAGGGCCAGTCTCTTCCACAAGGTTATTTGCTCCTAGAGTAGTTTTCACTGATACCTACACTTCCTAAAATTCATTCAGACTCATAGTGTATTTCCAAAATTTGGCAATTAATTTATTTGCTCTTTAATATGATCTATATTATTCATATATTGTAATGCTATATCTTTGTGACAGATGACATTTTACAAAGATGGCTACACTAATATTTCCCATCCTGTGTGTTCTTTGACAATTTGATCTTGACACCCTTCTCATCCTCTTCCCTTGAATTCTAAGTGGGCTTTTGAGTCAATTATAATGAATAGAATGCAGTGGAAGTAATACTGCACAACTACAAAGGCTATGTCAGAAGAGGTGATGAACTTGTCACTGGGACATTCGCTTTTGGAGCCCTGAAATGCTATTTAAGAAGTTGGATTACTCTGAAGCAGCCATATTATGAGGCCTTATGAAGAGGTCATGGGGAAGTCTCAGCTGAGGTCCCACAAGACAGCCAGAATCCACTGCCAGACATATGAGTAAATAAATTTTTGGTTGATTCCAGCCTCAGGCTGTTGCTACAGATTGTCAGATTTGAAGTCTGATTGAGCCATGATTGCAAGTTGTTGGAGCTGCTGAATTAGAAGGTCATGCACAAAGGTGTGGAGCGCTCCTTCCTTTTGCGGTGAAGAGCCCAGACTGTTCCCACCCAGGATAACACCCAGCCGTCTTACTTACCTTTTACTCTCTTCTTCAAAGTTACTAAGAAGATTCTGGTAAATTTTAAAGATTCAGACCAAGTACCTAGAAGGGAGAGAAGTTCCTTAAATCCCCTACTTAAGCCATTATGCTAGCTCATCTCTACATTATTCCTAAAATCAGAGTTTGATACTCAAATCCAAGTGGACTAGACTGTGTTTTGTTTTCTTTTGTCATTCATTTTCCTGTGCTTTCAACTCTCCTGAATCCTTCCCTCTCTTGAGGGAAGGAGTATGAGTGCCAGAATTTAACTGGCCTTTGTGGGTCCATTCGTCCAATATTACTTACTAATTCTAATTTTCTAGAGTAGGCAGAGATGGTCCATTAACTTCTAAGAGAACTCACAAACTACTGGTTAATTAGTTGAACGTCAGCCACCAAAATGTATTACTTGGAAAACAATTGGTAATAATAATAGGAATGACAAAAATAATAGCATCTGGAATTTATTCAGAATTTTATATGTGCTGGCCCCTTTCTAAACCCTCTGCCTGTGTTCTATCTTTTAATAGTTCCGTCACACTTGTGAGGTAGATATTAGATAATATTTCAGAGGGCATATTTCTATCTCGGACATGAGAAAGCTAAGGAGCAATAATTTGTTCTAGGTCACACAGCTAGTAAGCAATGGCTCCAGAATAAACCCAGGTATCTGACTGGAAGAAATCACTTCCTCAACCTACATTTTGCTGAAACTGGAAGTAAATTGCTTGGGAAGCTTGGATTTTTGTTGTTGTCAAGGATTATTCATATATTTAAAGACATTCATGGTTACTAGAGTCTTATCCTATTGGAAGACTAAATTTGAGAGTAAGAAAATACTTTCATTTATGAAGTGTTTTCATTATTGAAAACTCAGATTTAAAAATTTTTAGTATAAAGCATATAAAGTCCTTTAGTATAAAGGACTTTACTGAATAAAGGTGTTTACCCAGACATAAACATAAAACCATTTTGTTTAGTGTAAGTCCAATTTTTTGATCCTTTAATTTATATCTTTTGGTCTGTGATGTTTCACTTCACAGGTGTTAGTACCTTTGATTGACCTAGCAAAAGGATTTTTGTCAAGCTCAGCATGAAGATAATATTTATTCATATATTCCAACTATAGAGTTGAGCAAATTTAGACACAGAACATAGAATGGAGTTACTTGGAGGCAAGAGATAACTATATAAAATACATACTCATCCACCGCAATAAACTAGTTAGCCCTGATTAAATGTCTTATCGATTAAGCTGAGATGCCAAATAAAAAGATATCACAAGATTATATATTCTGGGGCTTCCCTGGTGGCACAGTGGTTGAGAGTCCGCCTGCCAATGCAGGGGACATGGGTTCGTGCCCTGGTCCGGGAAGATCTCACATGCCGCGGAGCGGCTAGGCCCGTGAGCCATGGCCTCCCGGAGCCTGTGCTCCGCAACGGGAGAGGCCACAACAGTGAGAGGCCCGTGTACCGGAAAAAAAAAAAAAAAAGATTATATATTCTGGTTCTTTTTTCAACTGTAAATATTGCTGCATGCCACAATATATTGACCACTGATCACAGAGGCTGCTTTTTGTCATTTGTCCCACAAACTAATTTAAAATTGTCACTGAGCATTAAGTAATGTCATGTCAGAGACTTTGAGAGACTGTTTTTTCTGTACTACATGGAAATACTTGCAAGTTTTCTCTGTATTTTTTTGACTATTTGTAGTCCTAGTAGACTTATTTGTTAATGCATAACATGGTTTTGAGGAAAATTTGAGAAATGATTACTGCATATACAATTAAAAGGAGAACTGCTATTAGTAGAATGCTTTGATTATAAATAACATTAATTCAAGGACTTAATAGATACCTAAAGAAATAAAAATTTGAAATTACATGTAAAAATGTTCAAAGGCAAAATTTCAAAATAATGATATTGATATACTACTTTTTCATAATAAAAACCAGGGTGCACAATTGTATATTTTTGATAGAGTGATAAATTGTCTTACATTTACTTCATTTTAAAGGCTCTACATATGTAAGAGATTTTTTACAATTTATAAACTGAAAGATATTGTTAATTTAAGTACCTACCAGAGATGTAATAAGTGAAGAGACTGGTGATCAACAGTTGTGAAGTTTCAACAAGAACATTTGCCTAAATAACCAATTTTAAATTGGCTTCTCTGCTCCCATTTTCTCTAGAACTCATAATAGGGCTATTATTTGCACTTTAAGTTTAAAGTAAGAGATGAGACAGAAATGATTGCACCCCTTGTTGCGTGTGAGAACTGTCTTACTTTTAAAGTGGGAAGCTTTATTCCAGCTCCATTTGGAAAGTTAGACTAGAAAAGCGTTTTGTGTCAGTCTTCCCCAGTCTTTCCTCCTCCAATGACGCAGATTTACTGTACTTCCTTACTGCTCTCTGAACTCTCATTTTCTCTCCACTTGCATTATTCTTTTTCTCTTCTCTGTTTATTCACTCCACTTGTCCTCATTATATACATCTTTATCTTTGAAAATAATTCATTATAATAAAACAATTCAAGCATTATTTTATATGTACTACTATAAAAAGAGAGAAAATAATTATTCTTTAGTATTGAATATGGAATAATAGCATGAACACAAAGCATTGCTATTAATTGTTAGAGATAGCTGGTGGGGATAAAAAAGAAGCTCAGGGAAGTGAAAGGATATTGAATTGTAGATTGTATTTGGCTCTCTGGCGTAACACAATATGGGTCTATTGATAATAGTGAATAAGCAAAATAATAAGTTAGTATACTGATTATAGTAAATCAAAATTTGAAGAACTTAAAATTTTAATGAATTCCAGTTAATGCTTTATTTGATGCTGCTAATTTAGGATTTTTTTCCTTATCTCCAATTCATATGACGTTATTGGCATAATTACTCTTTTCTTACAGATGTTGAATACAATTTAAATAACCACAGTGTTCTGACAGCGGTAGTTCTGCAAGTCTTTCTGATCTGTCTTTCTGATTGTCGAAACAGGCAGCAAGTTTTTATTGTTCCCAGAATAGCCAGAATATTCTAAAGGTAATGATGAGGAAATCAGGTTTGTTTAATCTGGTGTGAGTCTCACAATGTATTAGTTTATTGAAGCATTGCATCCATTCAGCTAGTATTCATTAGATGTCTCATGTGGTGTGGTAAGAGATGCAGTGCATAGCATAGCAATGCCTACCCTCTTGAAACAAGAATGATGAACATCCAGCAGGCAGTCACAATTGGGAGGATTATCACAGGGTTACCTGTAAGGTTGAGTTGGGGAATAGTCTATGACTTCTACAGAGGGCCTAAAACAAATTTCATGAAGTCACAACTCTTGACAAAGATTCTAGGAAAATTTTTTTCTAAAACTTTTAAACAAAAGGCAGGATATTTTAAACTTTAAGTTATGTAAATGCTACAAAGCAGTGATAGAATTACAAATAAAACATGAATCGACATTACCATATACTTAGCATAACATTATAATGCACAACAAAGGAAGAAATTGTTTCTAAAAGATATTTCATAAGTTTTATAAACCGTTTTCAGTTGATTTTATAATTGTTCCTATTGCAAAGTCTGTTTTCTACAAGAAAAGTTTCAATTTGTGTTTCATTCCAAGAATTTTACTTTGATTTAATATGATGAAATTCATAAATTATGCTTTATAATATTTTACATATGATAATTTTGGGGAGAAGGGTTGTGTGGGAGAAGATAGGTACATAGATTTAGTTTCTAATTTGTTTTTAAAGCACCATTATTCTAAGAATTGCCTCATGGTATATTAATGTCCCTTGACATTTGTGAACAAAAAATGGTTTTATGATAATGGAAGTCACTGATAGCTGCTTATCCAATATCCAATATGCCTATATTCTTTACTCACAGAAGCCCAGTTTTGATTGCAACAACAAGAGCCAGAAATCATATTTCAGCCTCCCTTCAGCTAGGATAAGTTGTCAGTTCTGGTCAATGCAATTTCAGTGGGAATCTTTCTGGTGACTTCTGAAAGCCCTTTGGCATTTCCTTCTTCTTCCTGCCTGAAATTCAGATGAGAGGGTGAGCGCTGACTGCCATCTTGGTAATATGAGGTAATTATGAGAGTGGTGGAGCAGAAGTTAGAACAAATCTAAGACAGTGATGCTTTGTAGACCTACTAAAGCCACTATACATGGGATTTCTTGTTTGTGAAACATATTGGCTAAAGCCGCTGTAGTTGAGTCTCTTTTAAATGCAGCTGAACTCATGCAATGACCAAATAAGCAAAGAGTTTTATTAGTATAAAGTCTATGTTAAGTTCTGGTAGTTCTCAGAAAGTTTATTGGCCAAAGAATTCTTTAATTCACAGAATAATTATTAGTGTTTCAGTAGATAACAGTGAAACCAATTTGTAATATGACATCATGATTTTTTTTTAAATTTAAATTTCCATTTTCTTTCTACCATACTGTATCACCTCTAGGAAAATCATTGTATAATAATACACAGAACTTTTATTACTATTGTGTTATGCTGTGCTTAAAATATTAAGGTTAACTAAGTGAAAAATTAAATTCAAATATGATGGGTTAGAAATATTAGCTACTGAGAGTGTACAGTTTTAGTATAGTTCTCAAGAAAGAACTTTACTGCTATTAACCTCAAGGAAGAATCAGACAAAAGGGAATTTTTTTTTTACCAATAAGAAGTGGTGGTTGAGTAATTAATTCAATATACATTAACTGATTGTGTATATATATATATATATATATATGTATAATTTTTGTATATATAAAACTCTTGTATATATACAACTCTGTGTGTTGTACCTATAATATGGATAGTAAAATACTGCACTCAGACTTTATTGGGACACATAGACCCAATGAAAATTGCAAGTCACCAGGAGAAATACTGTAATGGGAGTGTGCACTGGGTAGTTAAGGAGCAAAGAAGATGGGAAATTACTAACTCTTAGGGAAGGTCTTCTTAGAAAGGTAAAACTGGAGCTGAAGTTTGAAAGTGACTAGAATTTAGCTGGATAAATAATGGAAAAAAAATGTTATTCCCAGCATAATAAACACAATGAGTGCAAAACCACAGACACAAGAGAATATTATTGGAGCACGAAGTATGAGCTGGATAGTTTGATCTGAGATTATGTAAACTAGGGTTAGATCCACAAAGGGCTTTGTATCTCATACTAAGAACTTGGCCCTTTATACTAAAAGCATTGGGAAACCATTGAGGAGGAACTTAAGAGGTGGAGTGATGCTATTAAATGTATGTTTTTCATAATTTTAGGAAGGTAATAGTTGCAGTAGATGTAGCTGAGCTGTAGGGAGTGCTAGAAGGAAGTTGGAGGGAGAAAAAGTAGTTGGGAAATTTTCTTCAAATCATCTATTTAACACATACAAATAATATTATCAGTTAATTTGGATTCTACAAATCCTAATGAACAAACAGTGAGATCACAGGGATGTGTCAAGAAGAAAACTAAGAAAAATAATATTTTTATAATCCATATAAAATGTTATATACAGCACAGGGAACTCTACTCAATACTCTGTAATGGCCTATATGGGAAAAGAATCTAAAAAAAATGGCTATGTGTATATATATAACTGATTCACTTTGCTGTACACCTGAAACTAACACAACATTGTAAATCAACTATCCTCCAATAAAAGTTTTAAAAAATATTATGGAATGGAACACTTAAAGGAAACCATGAATTCTTTAAAACTGGTGAAGAAAAATGGTCTGTCACATTTGTGGTTTCATCCACTGAAGATTTTTTGAGTTTTCCTTCCTTAAGTATCCTTGAAATGAAGAGAGGGTATTAAAATATTCACCTTCAGTTTATGATGTGTCTATAATCCATGATATGCTTGTGGTGTCTTTGAAGTCTGTGATATGGTAAATGGTGGCTGAATTCAGATTATTCATTTGATTTTTTTTTCCACCAAATTCCAAATGGTTTCAACTAGGTTAATATGAGTACTACCTCTGTGCCATTATTTCAGTATTTTACTTGTATGAGCAGTTATTAAGTGAGAAGTTATTAAATGAGCAAAGGGGCATAGTAAATTCTATGTTCTCAGGGGCCTCATTTACATCTGAAAATATTAGTTTAAAAACTAAGAAAAATAAGTTGTATTGATTTACATTAAACATTAAATAATAGGCCTCTGTTTCCTATGAGTGGATTATCAATGCAGAGGCCAACTATAATATTGATTTTTGTAAGTAAAATAGAACACAGCAGAGAAAATGGTTATACAGAATATTCAACCTTATTTATACAGAGTTATACCAATGCTTCCTGCAATAGGAAAATGACGTCTATTTTGATGAAGATAATGCCACTAGGTATAGGTGCTTTTGGAATAAACTACTTGGAAGATTGAAATCAAGGAGAAGCATATGTAGTCAATATTCTTCAATATAAGAAAAATAAGGAACATATTTTCAGTTTTTCTGGTTTTTGCAAGATAATATGTATTGCATTGTAGCCAAGTGCTGGCTACTGGAGAGAGTAGTATTATCATTGTTAAAGCAATGTTCCCAACTGCTTCCAACTAGGAATATGTTAGTAAAAGACAAAGACCTTAGATACATTAAAAATTGCTACACTGTGTTTTCTGGGCTCTTGAAATCTTCACAGGTCACCTCAGCTAACAGAGGTCTCTTCATCTTCAGAATTCCTATTAGATATGTTGTTTATAATAAATTCACTCATTTATTTAACAAAAGTTATCAAGGTTATACTATGTACTGAAAGACAAAGGTATTTATGATCACCACTATTATTTTACTATATTTTTCTGAAATTTTAATATTTAAAAATGATTTAATTTCCAACACTTCTAATATTTTGAACAACTTTTAATTGATATATGTGAAGACAATCAGGCGTACAGGAATTAATACTCCCTGAGTAAGGATATTTGTTTGTTTGTTTATTTACTACATTAATGCAATGAATAAAAATCGCACGATCATCTCAATAGATGCAGAAAAAGCATTTAGCAAAATTCAACACTCATTAATGATAACTCTCAACAAATTTGGCATAAAGGGAACGTATCTCAATAAAATCAAGTCCATTTATGACAAACTCACAAAGAACAACATACTCAATGGTGAAAAGCTGAAAGACTTTGCTCTAAAATCAGGAACAAGACAAGGATACCCACTCTCACCACTTCTAGTTAACATAGTATTGGAAGTCCAGCCACAGTAATCAGACAAGAAATAGAAATTTAAAAAGTCTGATAGGTGAATAATATTATATCTTTGTTTTTAATTTGTGTCTTCCTGATAAATGCTAAAGTTGAAATTCTTATTTTTATTAACCAGTTGTACTTCTACTATTAATTACCTGGCTCATAACCCTTATGTATTTATCTATTGATCTGTATGCATTTATCTATTGAGGCATTTATCTTTTAGTTTATATTTGTAGGAGCTTTTTGTAGATATGAATATTAATTTATGTGGCAAATATTTTCCCATGTGTTCATTTGTCCATTAACTTTTTGCTGTCTTTGTTGTAAAGAAGGTTTTAGTGTTTTGGTAGTCAAATTTGACAATCTTTCCTCTGATGATATTGAATTTTGTCCTGGGAAGAAGTTTTCTGCCTTAAGGTATTTTCCTTGAATGTTTTTATAGATTGTGTGTGTGTGTGTGTGTGTGTGTGTGTATTTAACGTGCATTTGTAGTTTGTCTAGAATGTGATAAATGCTTTGAGATAGAAATCTAATATTTTTTTTTCCAAACGGACAGCCATTTTTTCCACAGCCATTTGTAAAATAGTGTCAAGTTTCATCTACAAAAAAATAAATGCCCTATTTCTCTTATGTTAAATTCTCACATTAACAGAAATCAGTATCTGTATTCACCATTCTGGTCCATTGATCCCATAAGTATTCCTATACCAAAACCATATGTATATGTTTTTAATAACCTGGTAATTACTTTACTGCCCTATTATTTTTAACTTTCTAAATTAGCTGTTCTTGAACAATTCTATCTTTTTCAAACTAACTTTAGAATTCATTTTCAAGTTCCATGAGGAGTCCTTTGAGGTTTGTTTGGAATTCTTTTGAATTCATAGACTGTGTTTTGAGGAAATAATATATTTACAATATCAAATTTGTCCATAGAGAAACATGAGAAATCTCTACATTTATTTGTGACTTCTTTTATATCTTTAAATAAAATTTCATGGTTTTATTTTGGGGGGAATGTTATTTGATCTTAACACATTTAGTAAGTTTATTACTTGTATTTCTATAATTTTATTTTTATGGATTCAGAAAGACAAAAGGAAAACTTTCTGTTTTAGTTAACTAGCTTGAATCAGAAAGACTATTATATATATTTATCTGTTAAAAAAATGGGATAAAAATATTCACCTTCACAGGACTTTTAAATGATTGAGATGATATATGAAAACACTTTTACCTACCTGAAAGATTAAGTAAGTATAAGGTGATTTAACTATGAGGGTTTGAAGGACCAGGACTAGACTTTGGGTGTATGGAACTGTTAAGCACTTGGTAGTATATATATTAATACATGCAATGTAAATTAATTTATATGATATGTATCACTCTAATTTTGATTGTCCAAACTTCTCTGAAGGACAGATTCTATCTGACTTTTAATTATTTCTCTCTTCATTTCCCGTATTAAAGATAATAGCGGGCTTCCCTGGTGGCGCAGTGGTTGAGAGTCCGCCTGCCGATGCAGGGGACACGGGTTTGTGCCCCGGTCCAGGAAGATGCCACATGCCGCGGAGCGGCTGGGCCCGTGAGCCATGGCCGCTGAGCTTGCGCGTCTGGAGTCTGTGCTCCGCAACGGGAGAGGCCACAACAGTGAGAGGCCCGCCTACCGCAAAAAAAAAAAAAAAAGATAATAGCTAGGAGTCCAAAAGTTCTAAATATTATGTTAACCCTAAAATAAATAATAAGTGTGAATTTATACTATTTGCTTGTCAGGAAAGTCAACTTTATCGGTTAGAAATATGGCCTGAACTAACAGAAAGACACAAACAATAATTCTTGTTATATTTTTCTCACATGGAAGAAATTTAGACTGAGTACTTGCTAATGTTGAACTCTACCAGATAATTCCATAAGAAGACCTAGATCATCTCCATCTTTATGCTCTACCATTCTTATATGATGATCTCTATTCATGACCATTAGATCTATAGACTTTGTGTTCTCATTCAAGGCAAAAAATAAAGTGCAACCTCCCCAAATAAATCAAGCAAAAAGTCAAGTAGCATCTATATGCGTTTATCAGGAAAGTAACAGCCTTCTCACTGGAATCCTTCCTTGTGCAAGGCTATGTCACATAGACAACCCTTAGTTTG
The DNA here is from genome assembly GCF_039906515.1 of Pseudorca crassidens. NCBI lineage: Eukaryota > Metazoa > Chordata > Mammalia > Artiodactyla > Delphinidae > Pseudorca > Pseudorca crassidens. The sequence goes on along the minus strand of NC_090299.1, from coordinate 35,372,660 downwards.
AAAGGAGACTAAAAAATGAGATTGAGCTTTGCCAGCCTCATGGTAGAGACAGGCAAAGATAAAGAGGTTTAAAGGGTCTCATAATGTGGTTTTGATCGACCACTCTACGTTTCCAGCCAAGTAAATCTGAGAGGAAATGAGCTATAAAAATAAGATGTTCATTGACTTATGATTTATTATTACAAATGATATTTACTTTCATTATTTTAAATGTACCCTTATTCTTAGTAGGTCAAATGACCACTCACAGAGAGCTTTATGACATTTTTCAAAGAATCACAGATAAATAAACTTTTTTAAAAGGTAGAGGCAACATGGGCCATCACGAATCACATATCAGTACACAATTTCCATAATTTGTTCTTCTCTCAGGTATGACTCATCATTGAAGCTGGGAAATATTTTTTATCTATTAAGAGTAAACTGAATTATATGAAGGTTGAAATAAAAAGCACACACATAAATAGATTTTAATGGATAGTTATGAGAGCATTCTAATACTGAGAAACAAGGGAAACTGGAACAAATACTCAGACTGTCTACGATTTGACAGGCAGTATCCTAGGCACAGTGGATAAACTCTTCAGCAGTAGAGACATGCTCCCTGCTCCTCTATAGCTTATTATTCAATAGAACAAATAGGTGAGTAGCTCGGTTTTAGAAGTGTACACCCATGATAAATAATCAAGACCAAATTGTAATGTAAGCATTATTAATCCCCCTCTTTTTTTTTTTTTTTTTGCGGTACGCGGGCCTCTCACTGTTGTGGCCTCTCCCGTTGCGGAGCACAGGCTCCGGACGCGCAGGCTCAGCGGCCATGGCTCACAGGCCTAGCCGCTCCGCGGCATGTGGGATCTTCCCGGACTGGGGCACTAACCCGTGTACCCTGCATCGGCAGGCGGACTCTCAACCACTGCGCCACCAGGGAAGCCTCCCCTCTTTTTTTAAGGAAAAAAAAAATGAGGCTTAGGATTAAAAGTGACTTAGATGATAACATAGAATTTGGAAAGGATCAAATATTAGTCAGATAAACCTGAACACAAATTCATTACCTTCCTCTACATTAGCAACCAGTACTGAGTTTATATTACACTAAAATTTAGTTATTTATATTTTACCCCAGTAAAGTGTTTTTAGTGTTCACTCCACCAATAACAATAGAATACATATTCTTTTAAAGTGTGTACAGAATCTTTTTTAAGATGACAGACTATATTTGAAGCCATAACACAAGTTTCAATAAATTTAAAAGAATTCAAGTTATATAGAGTTGTTCTCTGCTCAAATGGGATTAAAATAGAAGTCAATAACTGAAAGATATCTGAAAAATCCTAACATATTTATAATTAAATTAGACCATTAAATAATTCATGATTCCATAAAAGAATCAAACAAGAAATTAGAAAATATTTTCAACTAAATAGAAATGAAGATACAGCATATAAACTTATTTGGGATGCAGCTAAAAGAACACTTAGAAATTGGTATCACAGAATGTCGTTACTAGAATATAAGTTCCCAAATACATGAACTCAGCTTCCACCACAAAAAATTTTTAGAAGAACAAGAACAAAAACCCCAAACTAAGCATGAGAAATGTTAGACTGAAAAACCAGTGAAATAAAAAGACAAATCTAGTAGAGAAAGCCCAAATAACCAAAAGCTGGTTCTTTGAGAATATCAGTAAAATTGGTAAACCTCCAGCCTAAATGACTTGGGAAAAAGTGACATGACAAAAGTTATCCATGTTAGGAATTAAGGAGGTATCAACACTACAATATGTGCAGATATTAAAAAGGAAAATAAGTGAATATTATAGGCAACCTTATGCCAAAAAATTCTACTACCCAACTGAGGTGGGCAAATCCTTGAAAAACACAAGCTACTAAATCTCACTCAATATGAAACAGATTATCAGAATAGCACTATATTAAATGAATTGGATTCCCACAAAGAAAACTCCAGGTCCAAATGACTTTACTGGTGAATTCTACTTAACAGTTAAGGAATAAATATTACCAATTTTATGCAAATTATTCTAGAATATTGAAGGGAAACAAATACACTCCAATTTATTTTATGAGGCCTGTGTTACGCTGTTACCAAAGCCATACAATAACATTACAAGAAAATAAACTATACACCAATAACCCTCAAGAAAGTAAGTGAGGTATTTTGTAGCAAAATTTGAGCAAATGGAATCCAACAGTACATCAAAAGGCTAAAACATTAATTGCCAAATGGTAGTTATCACAGAAGTTCAAGATTGGTTCGACATTCATAAATCAATAAATGTGGTTAACCATATTAACCAACTGAAGAAGAGAAACCAGATGATCATCTTAATAGATACGTAAAAAGCATTTGACAACACCCTATATCCACTCCTCATATAAACATCTTAGCCACTTCCCCAATTTGACAAAGGGAATCTACAAAAAATATACAGATCACCTCATACTTAATGGTAAAAACCTGAACACTCTTCTTTTAAAATCAGAATCAAAGCGCACAGATCCACTTTTATTGCTTCTATTTGATGTTATGCTGGAGGTTCCAACACAAGGAAAAGAAATAAAAGGCATTGAAATTGGAAAGCGAAAAGACATGATGGCCTATACAGGAAATTTAGTGAAATATATTTTTTAAAAGCTACTAGAATTAAACAAGTTTTGCAAGGAAACTGTATACAAAATAAATATATAAAACAATGACATATCTATATACTAGTAATCAAAAATCAGAACTCAAGATTAAAAATGTTGAAATAGAATCAAGTATAGAAACGCTTCCAGAATATCAAAGTAAGGACTTCTGAAAATCCTCTCTTCAAAAAAAAGCAATGATAACTGGCAAATTTGTTAAAATCAACTTTTTTAGAGCTCTGGAAATTAATTAAAGGCTTACAAAATGCAAGGACCATTTATTCAAGAAAAATGACTGAATTTCATAAAGAACCTTTGTATCTTCTTTGGGAATGGCAGGGAGGGGGAAGGGAACGTCAAGACATTTTGTTATGTTGCCGAAGACTCTGGGATTACAGAGTACATAACAGGAGCATTCATAAATGAGTGAAACAGTGCCTTTCAATAAGGTATTAACTTATGTGTAATAGAATGCCTTCCTAAAAGGTAATTTCAGATTTTATCCTTATCTTTTATAGGGTATGACTACACAAGCTTGAATGTAAGATATTATTAGTAAGGCTAAATTATATTTACATAAATGACAAAATAATTGTTTAAAATTTAAAAATTATTAACCAAATCAGTTGTTTTGTTTATATAAGCTGTGACTCATATTTGTTGATATAATAATTGTTTTAGGTAGCTAAGATACTTAAACATCAAGTTATTATTTCACTTGTATTAGCCACATAGATACCTATTTTGTCCTCAAGCAAGATAGTTAAATATTTACTGAAAAATAATATCTTTTATAAAACAGGTAGATGTTTAACTGATATATTACAGTTTTACCATTTAAAACTTTTTTTATTCCATGGTTAGTCTAACTAGACACTAAAAATTAAGCCAAATTATTTGATATCATAAAAAGCAGCCTAATTTGAATAATGCTATTTGCAGCAACATGGATGGACCTAGAGATTACCATACTAAGTGAAGTCAGACAGAGAAAGACAAATATCGTATGATATCACTTGTATGTGGAATCTAAGAAAATGATGCAAATGAACTTATCTGCAAAGCAGAAATAGACTCAGGGATGTAGAAGACAAACTTACGGTTACCAAAGGGGAAAGGAGGGGGGAAGGATAAATTAGGAGTTTGGGATTAACAGATACACACTACTATATATAAAAGAGATAAACAACGACTTACTGTATAGCACAGGGAACTATATTCAATAATTTATAATAACCTATAAGGGAAAAGAATCTGAAAAGAACATATATATGTGTGTGTATATATATAAAACAGAATCACTTTGCTATACACCTGAAACTAACACAATGTTGTAAATCAACTACAATTTTTAAAAAAGTATACAGAACATAGTAAATGCCAAATAAATGTTAGTTATCAAAAAGAAAAAAAAAAGCAGCCTGATTTGGAGACTCTGAACCTAACAATTATTATTATTTTATTTTAAAATAGCTCCCTATAGGTTTGTATTTCAGATCAGCTATTTGAACTTCTGAATGACATAAGCAAAATAGAGTCTTGATTATGTTTGCTCTCTGAAGTTCTTATTGCTACAATCTAAAAAGCTGGAGAAGGATGGTCTCAGTATATTGAATTTGTAACACATTACATTCTAGGAGCTATGAACTTGGAATTAAAACTCAACTTGACATTTCTAAACTTTATTAAATTTACTATCAGTTGGAACATTCTTAGAACAGAACATTTTCATTGAGTCTATGGCAAACTATTTTAGTTTGGCATTTAGGACTCAATTACTTTGGAAGGCCATTTGCCCACAGAAGTTGACTGATTCATTCATATTCTGTAGCCAAAGATATCAAAGCTTTTAAAAATATGAACTCCATTCTCACTCCTGTTGTTTATTAAATGCTCTTTATCATTAAACTTATATTTCTGAAAAAATAACTTCCTTTGAGATTACTTTTACTCTAGAAATATAGCAAATTCTAATGAACTTAATTAAATTAAATTAGTGACACCATAAGAACTCGATTTTAGTGCCTACTAAGCCTTAGGAAGTATTCAAGCGTCCTTAGTGAAATAATTACCCACTTGGTTCCATGTGCTCTATCAATAACTTGATTAGTTATATAGTCATTTCCATGGCAAGAATTTGGACTAATAAAAGGAAGGATTGGAAAGGCCTAGAGAATGTATGGATAGGAACTGTTTTCTTCATCTCAGATCTTTGAACAAGTTAACTGCCCTTCCGAGCATTACAGTACTTTAATTTCAATTTTCTGTGAAAGCAGTCCAAAATTTTTATGATGACTCTTCTTCAAAAATAAATGACATCATCACATAAACCAAACTTTATGAAGAAATATAATTGATGTCTAAACTGAAAATTAAACCAAAATAGATATTTTCTCTTTCCTGTGATGTGCAGCCAACTTGTTTTTCATAAAACTCTCTTCGATTACTTTACCTTCCAGTTTCATCTAACATGCCACCTATTAAAATAATCTCTTATCCTTGTCACTGCCATACAAAAATCTCTGCACTGACTCACTCCCTGCAAATCAGATTTACCTCTCCTCTTTAGGTTTCTACCTCCTTGATAACACTTTATATTTTCACTACTCTTCACGCTGTTGCTCATGAAAGGAAAATCTTTTATGTCTTATCAAGAAAATAATCTTTTGTTACATTTACATAGTCTATATCAGATTTTTAAACTTTTCTTGTGCTATGGACCGCTGAAAGTTTGGAAAGCCTATATCCTTCCTGAAAATATATATTTTTTTGAATTAAGAATTTATTTTTTACAAGCAGTTTTAGGTAAGCAACAAAATTGAGGGGAAGGTATAGAGATTTACCTATATCCCTTACCCCTACACTTGTATAGCCTCCCCCATTATCATTACCCTCCACCAGAGTGGTACATTTGTTAGAATTGATGAACCTACAGTGACACATCCTAATTACCCGAAGTCAGTAGTTTACATTAGGGTTCACTCTTGGTGTTATACATTCTATGGGTTTGGATATATGTATAATGACATGTATCCATTATTATGGTATCATACTGAGTAATTTCACTGCCCTAAAAATCCTCTGTGCTCTACCTATTCATCCCTTTCCCACACCCTACCCGCAGACAACCACAGATTTTTTTTTTTTTTTACTGTTTTGCCTTTTCCAAAATATCATATAGTTGGAATCAGACAGTGTGTAGCCTTTTCACATTGGCTTCTTTCACTTAGTAATATGCATTTAAGGTTAGTCCATGTCTTTTCATGACTTATTAGCTCATTTCTTTCAAGCACTGAATAATATTCCATTGGCTGGATGGACCACAGTTTATTTATCCATTCGCCCACTGAAAGGCATCTTAGTGGCTTCCAGGTCTTTTGGCAATTATGAATGAAACTGCTATAAACATCTGAGTGCAGTGTAGACATAAGTTTTCAACTCTTTTGGGGGAAGTACTAAGGAGTACAATTGCTGGAGCATACTGTAAGACTATGTTTAGTTTTGTTTGAAATAGTCAAACTGTCTTCCAAGGTGGCTGTACTGTTTTGCATTTCCACCAGCAACGTGTGAGACTTTCTGTTGCTCTATATCCTCACCAGCATTTGGTGCTGTCAGTGTTCCAGATTTTGACCATCCTTATAGTTGTGTGGTATCTCATTGCTGTTTTAATTTGCATTTCCCTGATGACATATGATGTGGAGCATCTTTTAATATGCTTATTTGCCATTCATATATCTTCTTTGGTAAGGTGTCTGTTAATGTCTTGGCCCATTTTTTAACTGGGTTGTTTCTTATTTTTGAGTTTTAATTTTTTTTTTGTATATTTTGGATAACAGTTCTTTATCAGATGTGACTTTTGCAAATATTTTTTCACAGTCTGTGGTTTGTCTTCTACTTCTCTTGATATTGTCTCTATGTATTCTGCTATTGTTGGATGAAGTAGTTTATAGATGTCAATTTTATCTAGTTGATTGATGATGTTATTGAGTTCAACTACATCTTTACTGATTTTGTGCCTGCTGGAGCTGTGCATTTCAGAGAGAGAGAGAGAGGTGTTGAAGTCTCCAGCTATGATAGTAGCTATATCTATTTCTCTTTGTATTTTTATTAGTTTTGGCCTCACATAGTTTGATACTCTTTTGTTACGTGCATACATGCTAAGATTGTTATGTCCTTTGGAGGATTGATCCATTTATCTTTTTTTTTTTTTTTTTTTTTGCGGTATGCGGGCCTCTCACTGTTGTGGCCTCTCCCGTTGTGGAGCATAGGCTCCAGATGCGCAGACTCAGCGGCCATGGCTCACGGGCCCAGCCGCTCCGCGGCATGTGGGATCTTCCCGGACTGGGGCACGAACCCGTGTCCCCTGCATCGGCAGGCAGACTCTCAACCACTGCGCCACCAGGGAAGCCCCATTTATCATTTTTTATTATGTAACGCCCATTTTTATCCCTGATACCTTTCCCTGCATTGAAGTCTGCTCTATTTGAAATTAATATTGCTCTACCTACTTTGTTTTGATTAGCATTAGGTGTATTTTCCTCCATCCATTTACTTGAGATCTGTATGTGTCTATATATTTAAAGTGAGTTTCTTATAGTTGGTTCTTGTTTTTTAATTCAATTCTGACAATCTCTGTCTTTAATTGGTGTACTTAGATCATTGACAGCTATGTTAATAATCTGTATTTATTTCTGTTTTCTATTTGTTGCCCTTGTTCTTTGGTTCTATTTTTGTCTTTCATGTCTTTTCTGCTTTTCTTAGTTTTAGTTGAACATTTTATATGATTCCATTTTCTCTCCTTGCTTAGCATATCAGTTGTACTTCCTTTTTTACCTTTTTTTTTGTGGTTGGCCTTGAATTTGCAATATATATTTACAGCTAATCCATGCCCAATTTTGAATAACACTAAACACTTCACAGGTAGTTTGAGTACCTTATAATAACAAAATAGTCCCAATTCCTCCCTCTTATACCTTGTATCCTTAATGTCATCCATTTCATTTATACACACACACACACACACACACACACACACACACTATGTATATGTATGCATATATCCATACAAATTGAATACATTAGTGGTATCATTATTTTGAACAAATTGTTGTCTTTTTTTTTTTCTTTGCGGTACGCGGACCTCTCACTGTTGTGGCCTCTCCCGTTGCGGAGCACAGGCTCTGGACGCGCAGGCTCAGTGGCCATGGCTCACCGGCTTAGCCGCTCCACGGCATGCAGGATCCTCCCGGACTGGGGCACAAACCCGTGTCCCCTGCATCAGCAGGCAGACTCTCAACCACTGCGCCACCAGGGAAGCCCCAAATTGTTGTCTTTTAGATTAATTAAGAATAAGAAAAAAGTTTTTATTTTACTTTTACTTAATTCTTCTTCAACCTCTTCCTTTCTTTATATAAATCCAAGTTTCTCACCTATATTATTTTCCTACTCTCTAAAGAACTTCTTTTAACATTTCTTGCAAGGCAGGTCTACTGGTAACAAATTTCCTCAATTTTTACTTGTTTGAGAAAGTCTATTTCTTCTTCAATCTTGAAGGATAACTTTCCAGGGTACAAAATTCTAAATTGGTACATTTTTTTCCGCCCTCAACACTGATATTTTTTCATTCCATTCTCTTGCTGCTTGCATCATTTCTGAGAAGTGGGATGTAATTCTTATCTTTGTTCCTTTATAGGCAAGGAGCTTTTCCCCTCTAGCTTCTTTCAAGATTGTTTCTTTGTGTCTGATTTTTCTGTAGTTTGAAAATGATAAGACTACATAGTTTTGTTTTTTTTTTAAGGGAAGTGTGAAGCCCTGTTCATACTTCTAAATCTATTTAAGCCTTAAACAACATTCTTATGAAGCACTTGATGCCAAAAGAGAATACTCATCTAAGTGACCTCACTTTATACTTATTATTTATTTATTTATTTATATATTAGGCCATGCGACTTGCAGGATCTTTGTTCCCCAACCCATATCCCCTGCAGTGGAAGCATGGAGTCCTAACCACTGGTCTGCCATGGAATTCCCAAGCCTAGGTTTAATTGTGACATTTATCTGCTTGGTGTTCTCTGAGCTTCCTGGACCTGTGGTTTGGTGTCTGACATTAATTTGGGGAAATTCTCAGTCATTATTATTTCAAACGATTCTTCTGCTACTTCCTCTCCTCTGGTATTCCCATATGTGTATATAACCTGTTTGGAAGTTGTCTTGCAGTCCTTGGATAGTCTGCTGTGTTTTTAAAATATTTGTTCTCTTTGCTTCTCAGCTTTTGAGGATTCTATTGATATATCCTCCAGCTCAGAGGTTCTTTCCTTAGCTGTGTGTAGTTTATTAATAAGTCCATCAAAGTCATTCTTCATTTCTGTTATAGTATTTTGAATTTCTAGCATTTATTTTTGGTTCTTTTTTAAGGTTTTCCACCTCTCTGCTTACGTTGCCCATATGTTCTTGTGCTGTCTATTTATCCATTAGAGCCCTTAGCATATTAATCATAGTTGTTTTGAATTCCCAAACTGATATTTTCAACATCCCTGCCATGTCTGCTTCTTATGCCTCTTCTATACCTTCAAATTGATTTTTTTTTTTTTGCCTTTTGGTATGCCTTGTAATTTTTCTTGATAACCAGACATGATGTACTGGGTAAACCAAACTGCTGTAGTTAGGCTGTTAGTGATGTGGTGGTGAAGTGTTGGGGAGGGGAAGCTTTCTCTATTGCTATGATTAGGTCTTAGTCCTTTATTGAGCCTATACCTCTTGACTGTGAACTTCACAAGTTTTTCCTCCTCTTATTTTCCTCCCCCTTAAGAGGAACAGGAGGGCTAAAATAAGCTGGAGTTGAGAGTTTTCTTTCTCCCATGTAGAAGGCTGGAGGTGGCAAGAGTTGGGTATTTTTCCTCTCCTAGATTAGTTGGGTTAGTTAGATTCCACACTTTTTTACATCATTTGGACCAAAGATACAACAGTACTTTAATTTGCTCATAGAATCAAATCAAGTCTTTTTAAAACCTCCTCTCCAGAAATTTAATTCCACATGTACTTCCCCCATTCCTAGCCTGTGACTTAATCCCTTGCTTTACCTGAGAAGACTGGCTTTGCCTTACTTGAACTCTTTTTATTTGAGAAGACAGCAAAGTCTTTTCAGAAAGATGAAGCACAGTTGTAGTGTTAAGTGTTTGGGGACAGGAGATCAGTGTCCTGGGTTTGGACACTTTAGATAGATTACTAACCCTCTGAATTTCAGTTTCCTTTTCTATAAAATGAGATTAAAATTGTATTTTACCTTATACGATTGATGTCAATAGTGAGATAGGCTTGTAAAGTGCTTGACAAAAACTGGGCACTAAATGTTAATAGCATGTTAAGTTAACAGTAATCATAATGATGCAAGTAGTATGATAATCTCCTTCCAATTTATTCAACACACCACTCGTAGATTAATTTTCCTTTGGTACATGTTCTGTCACCCATTCAGTGATTCACAAATGTTTTATCTCACAGGCACTTCATGAGTCATTGCTCTAGATGCTGGGAACACAGAAATGAATAAGATAGAATTCTTCTGTTGAGTGGATTACAATATATCCCTCATTTTAAGAAACTTTCACTAACCCCTAATTGCCTTCGAAACCGATTCTAAAGGTCTCGTATTTAAGGCTATCCACTATATGCCTATTAACTGACAATTTGACCTCATCTTTTACCACTGCTCCTCTGGACAATAAAATTGAGTTACTTATACCTCAAATGACCTTAAAGCTTTCCCATCTTTAAAGTATCTGCTTTTCATGTGCTCTTTCATCTCTGCCTTAAGATCTGCAACCATTCTTCAAGTACTATTTTATCCTTTATTGAACCCTGTAACTAAATACAAACTTTCATTTCTCTGAAACCATACCCCCCACAGCATCACTGCACATTTCTGATGGCACTTGCCTTAGTCTTCTGACTTAATTATGTAAATACTAGTATTTGTTTTCTACCTTCCAACTCACATCAGCCATTATTATAAACTCCTCGAGAGCTATAACTGTACCTTTTATATTTTGCCTTTCAGCACCTAACAAAATGATTGTACATATGTACATATAATAGGATAGTACTTTATCATTTGCATAAAAACAAATACATTCAGTTACTGCATTAACATCATATTAAAAGCAAATATTTCTCTCTTTTGATATGCGCCTATGGAAAACAAGGGGTAATTTTCTTCCTACATAAAGTATCCTATTCTTTTTTTTTTTTCATTTTCGCCAAGAAGTTTATTGAACAACTTATTAACCCTTTTGTTTCACTACCTTCTGCCATTTTTCAGGCAACTTCATAATTACATCTTCCCAAAACTTTTTATCTTTTTGAGCAAAGAACTTTCCCAGGTGACTTTTACAGTCTTCCAGGGAATTGAAATTTTTTCCATTAAGAGAATTTTGTAAAGACCAAAATAAATGGAAATTCGAAGGTTCAATGTCTGTTGAATACAGCGGATGAATCAGAACTTCCCAGCCAAGCTGTAACAGTTTTTGCCTGGTCATCAAAGAAACATGGGGTCTTGCATTAACCTGATAGAAGATTATGCATTTTCTGTTGACTAATTCTGGATGCTTTTCGTTGAGTGCTGCTTTCAGTTGGTCTAGTTGGGAGCAGTACTTGTTGGAATTAATCATTTGCTTTTCTGGAAGGAGCTCATAATAGAGGACTCCCTTCCAGTCCCACCACCATATACACAACATCACCTTCTTTGGATGAAGACCGGCCTTTGGTGTGGTTGGTGCTGGTTCATTTCACTTGCCCCACATAAAGTATCCTATTCTTGATGGATGGTAAAGACCACTACTTGCCAACTAATATCCATTCTTCTTTTCTTCCTCAATAACATAATTTCTAGCTGAGTACATGACTGTCCAACTAAAGGCTAGATTTCTCAGTCTCCCTTGTTGCTAGGTGTGCTGCTATAACTGCATTCAGGCTAAAGAGGTGTGAACAAAAGTGATGTGTATGACTTCCAGTGCAAGAGAAAGTGGGCACTGTCCCTTGTCCCTGCTCCTTTTTCACTGGTTGAAATGTGGTTGTGCTGAAGCCTCCTGGGAGCATGTAGATGGGAGGGATGAAATAAAATGCATATTTTAAGTCAAGACAAGAAAAATTTAAACATAAAATTTTCCTCTGCCCATTTGGGTCTCCTCTCCCCAGTAGTGTGCATTATACATCTGTATTATGCATTAACCAGACCTTCCCAATTGCAGGATACCTGCGCAACCATAATGATCAATTTTTCTTCTGACGCCAGCCATGTAACTCCTTAGAAGGTAACATTCCTTTCTCAATCCTGTAAGGGGTCACAGTGACCCACCACTTGCCTTGTATGTGCAGATATCTTTGGTGAACTTTATGCACAATTCCAATATATCATTTCCCTTAAAGATAGTGATTGGTGCAGAACAGACTGGGCCAGATGACCTGAGGATATACTGGGCCACACCTAATGGAAGTTCTTAGCTTAAATACTTACTTATAACCTTATTAATGTTACTAGCTATATTACTTGTATTCTGCCTATTTTATAAGATTATTGTTTTTTGAATTACCAGATGTGTGACTGAGCATCCTATAAAAATAATGATGACTAGGTGACTTGAAACAATTGACCAAATATATAGTTCTATAATATCGACGACTGTAATAGTGTAACTCTAGATATGGGAAGAGGGAACCGGTTTCTGGATCATAACAGACTAGTAAAACAGGCAGTCCAGAGGATTTTGGCTACTGTTAACAGGGCCTGGTCCAGTAACAGCACTCTAGTGGCCTATCAGTGAAATCCTTGCCTGATCTGGGAATGAGAATCCCTAGTACCATAAGATAAATTGGTCACAAAATTCCTCCCAACCCTTCGTCGAAAATAAGACCGGAAGGGAGGGGATTATAAAATAAAGAATGTTGCCCACCATATGATTCTATAAGAATTAAGTCATTAGTCGCTGCAGTCACTGACCTATAATACACTCTGAAAGGAATTCAGGGCAAAGATCGGGATGCGGCGCTGTGCTCTGGGAAAACTGGCAGAACTGGCCCGTTAGATATTTTCAGGAGAAAATTTTATGAACCCAGTTTCTTGTATCTTCCCATACTTATAAAAGCACTAAAACCATTAACTAAGATATTCGTCCCTTGGGAATAGCAGAAACCTTCTACCAAGGTATGTGTTTGATTGCACGTACCCCTTTGCCAAAGTCACATACATGCTTGCCTCCCCTCCTTACCTCTTCAGAACAGTCCTTAGAGCTTTCTGAAAGACTGTTTTCCAGGTGATAATCCTCAGGTTGGCTCTAATAAAATTTTCCATTTCTTTCTTAGATTGACTAGTGATTCCTTTTTTTCGATAGGAGCAATACCAAGGGTTAATGGGAGCAAGATAGAAAGACCCTGCGTGTCTGATCTCAGGCAGTTAGCAAACCAGCTTTGACTTCTTATGCCCAGACTGTTAGGTGAAAGCAAAATTAACTCCTACTTTGAAGAATTTTCTGTTGTTGTGGTTGTCTGTTATAGCAGCCGAACCTCTATCATAAATAAAATGACTCGTTAATAACCTTATTTTTAATCTTATATAGTTGCTGTATGTTGTTTTGAAGAGTAGAGGTAGCTTTAGATAAATATGCCAGAATCCTAATACAGAAATTTAAGATTAAATGAGTAGTGCATTTTAACTTTTATGTATTTAAAAAAAGAAAATATTTTCAATACAGAAAGAGATCAGAACAAAAGTATCAAATATGGGGAAAACTTTTCTTTTAACCTTAAGTGAAAATATGTTAACATGTCCCAGATATCCAAGACAGATGTTACCACATTTCTTAGGTTCTATCTACTTAAAGTAGAATAATAGAAGTTATTATTAATAGTCAGGAAATTAAGGTCATTCTTAGTGAAAATGCTTAGGTTTTAAATCAAGTCAAATTATGTCACTTTATACATAGCAAACATTAATGTATTATACTTAATATGAAAATGATAAGGCAGTGTTGGGGAAGAGGAATTTCCTCCTCTATCCCTTTTGCAGTCTTTTGGCTGGACTAATAACAAAATTGACACAATACAGAATAACAGAAAAAAAAGAGAAAAAAATTTGTGTGCACAGAAGTCTCATAGAAATAGGACCCAAGAAGTGGCCAAAGCAGGCAGCTTTTATACTTTTCAGACAAAAAAACAATTTTTGAGGAATTGACAGGACTAAGAAACTTAGGTTTGGGGTGCTCAATTAGTGAAGAATCTAATAAGAGTTTGGGCTTGGGATAGTAAATTAAAGAAGTAACAAGGTTTGCTTATATAGGCTTCTTGGCCCCAAATTCTCTGTCTCTGGCAATAAGAGTGTCCTTCTGTCTCCAGAGGCAGGCAGTACACCTTTCACCTGAGAGGTTTATTTCCTGCTTTCAGGGAGACATGGAGGTGGGTCAGAGTGTCCCTCTTGCATTGGCTGTTTCTTAAGTAACTTTAATCCAAAATAATCAATATGCCATTGAGGCATATTTTGGGGTGGTCTGCCCTGGGCCCCAACAGCAGCATAGTTTGTGGCTTTGTAGTCCTATGGCTGACCATCAAATTCCTTTATGGAACTTCTGTGACATCTTCCTGTGATCTCCTGCAGACTGGTTTATTCAAAATCTCTGAGGATGTCTCTGGGATCCTGAGTCTCACTTGTATTTTTTAAATTCCCAGGGGTTTTTGATGATCAGCAATTTGAACACTATCGCTGTGAAATAGAGTTCTAGTGCTCCAGACTAAGAGCTAAAATAAAAGTAAAAGACAGTCTTAAGGGACTTGTGATTTAATGTGAAGAGATAAGACAAAGACTAAGAAGTAATGAAAATAATAAACCATTCTCAATATTTACAGTATTGTTCTATACAGCAATTTCATTGCTAAAATGATTCTCTACTTGTGCAGTTTTATAGACCTCTTTGGAATTGTTCTTGTTTGATTTCTCAGTGCATAATTTCTGTTTGTTTATTTTTGGCTTCAATTACTAACCTCTTTAAGCAAAAGCTTCTTTGAAATTTCAGGTTAAAAAAATGTGTGTAGCAGATGTATACTTTCAAGGCAAAAGGATACAATTATTAATTATCCTATAGCTATTCCCAACAATCAGGTATAACCCATTTATATTACTTTAATGAAAAAATGTCAGCATAGATATCATTTAATTATGTAGCTTTGTAAAAAATATGAATGATACAAAAGAAAAGCACTTATTAAACATGGTGCTGCAGGAATATTTTTACCTCTAAAACCACCAGTTTTTTGGCATGATTTGTTAATTACTTAAGGAATATTTGTGGGGAAAACACAGCAATATCCCTTTGATTAAATTAGTGACGGATTAACTCAATTGACTTACTGCCTTAAATCCTTTTTAGGAAATGGGAAATTACAAATTAATAAAAAAATGAAAGCACATAGTAGGTGTTCAACATTTGTTTCAAATATATTTGAACTGAATAGAATCAGAGCAAATATTAAACTTATGAAGGAAAATTATTTAACTACCAAGAGTGTTTATCCCATTAGATTTGGAAGTTTGCTAAAAACAGGGACAATAATTGTCCAGATTCCTACTACAACCCATTTTGCAATGTGACTGATCAAAGAATACACTGTAGGGAAGCAAAATTTGTGACCCCAAAATGTGTCTCTTTGACATAAGGATTAATTTAGACTGACGAATTTTAAGAAACAGAAGACTCAGGAAGATTTTCTTGTTGCCTCTCCCTTAACTGCCTAAAAGAATTTAGATAAAGGGGATGTTCCCAGAATAGGGCTACCACCAGAGAAATCTGAAAAGAATATGGGCCGGCTGTGGTGGAGGCAACTCAGCAGGGCTGAGAGATCAGAGTCCACTCTGTTGAATCGTCTCTGCAGGGCCCAGCAAACGACTGTGTACCAAACATTTGCTTTTCCTTCTCTACGTAAATTGCCTTCCTCCCCTTTGAAATCCCAAACCACTACCCCCAGCATCCTCTTTTGTCTGAAGCTGACATTTAAGGTAAGGATTTTATTCACTTTGGAGAGCTACTTAGTTTTCCTGAGTCTTTCTCAGGTATACATGTTATTAAAGTTTTATCTGAGTTTCTCCTGTTAATCTATGTCAATATAATTAGACCATCCAGAAGAACCTAGGATAGAGGAAAATTTCTTACTTTCCAGCAACCCCAAAATAGGGTTGTTTGCCATTTTATCGCTCATATATTATAACTGCAGAAAAATTCATATGCAAGACCAAAGATAAAGACTTTGACCATTCATTCTAACTACTTAAACTCATTAACAAATTATACTTCAATATGCTTTGAAGCAGTAATTAAAAACAGCTGAGCTCCCAGGTCAATGGTATTTTATTTAGATCAGTTAATTGTGTACTCTGATGGAATGAAGGTTTCTTCTTTCTTCAGGGCAATCATTTGGGATATAGGACTCCCAGTAAATCTTTTCTCTTTCTGTCAAATCCAGATGATTTATATGCAGTAGAAATGAGAATCAACTAAACACCAAAGACCACAGAGATTTAATTAGCTATCAGCCAGAGACTTTTGCTCCTCCTAGGGCCACTATTAAGACCAAAATTAGATTAGCGTGACAAAAGTAAACACATTCTTCTTTATCAGCAAATTTGAGTAAAAGTTCTATGTATTCTCCAAGTGAAATTTTGAACTCAGTACAAAGGGCTTTACAACTTCAGCATACTCTTACAGTACTTGCAATTTTCCTCTACTTTGGAGTAATTTGAATGACAAATATGGCTGGGAAGAAAATCCTAAAATATTGAGACTTGTGGCTTACTCAGTGATTTTCTATGGGCAAGCAAATGTATATATGACTTTAGCACATTCTATGGCCAGCCAACTACCTGGCAGCATCAATTTTAACAAATTATTTTGTACTGAAAAAGCACGTTGCTAAACCAGGAGTGCACTGGGACATACTAACATTTTTCATTTCATGTTATGGGGAGTAACACTAATTTTCCCTTTATCCTACTAGGTTCTTAGCTGAAACATGCCCCCCAATAATAAAAAGACAGATTAACAGGAGAAAAACAGAAATTTAATAACATGTATACCTCCTGTATCAATGAGAGAGACCCAAGAAAACTGAGTAACTCCCCAAAATGGCCCAAGCCACCACCTTAAATATCATCTCTAGCTAAAGAAAAAAAAAGATCTTGGTAAGGGAGGGAAGCCAGTTATGGGAAGTTATCAGGCAAAGCACAGTAAACGAGGGTAAGGTTGTTTTGCAGGTTTAAGTCAGTTGCTGTCTCCACTGATATGAATTTCTAAAGATTTAGTTATCCTCCTCTTCCTGGTACAGAGAGGAAGACACCCTTACAAATGGAGATTTCCCTTATAAAGGTAAATGTCCCTTACCAAAGGTTAACTTCTACTCAGTTTTCAGAGATTCTCCTGTGTCTGACGTTTCTTAGAAATAACCAACTTAAGATAATCCTTATGCAAAGAGGTGTATTTTGGGGTGGCAAATTCTGTTCCACTTCAGTGCCTATAGCCTCTACTCAAGGATTGTTTTTCTTCCTGCACCAATAAAAGCACAGGAGATTTTAAAAAATCCACCTCACCTCCATTTTCACTAGTCTTACTAATGACACAGTGTCTTACTAGCAGATAGGTAGTTTTTCTTTATTAGAAGTTTTCCCTTCCTAGCATAGTTTTCCCTTCCTAGTGTAAAAAATTAATAAACAGAAACTCTAATTAAATAGAGTTGGGAGACCAGAAAGGGGAGCTGTCATACCCTGCTATGATAGCAGAGCCCAACAGGAAGAAGAATGACTCTTCTTTCCTGGCAAGGGCTCAGCCAATGAAAAGCCATGGACTCGGTTTGCTATAGCCCTTCCAACTTCCTTTTCCTCCCTATAAAAGTATTCCCCTTCCCCTGCCACTGGGAGGGATTTTCAGGTGGCTTGCCATGATTGCAGACCTTAAATTGCAATTTTCTGCTGATTCCAAATAAACTCATCTTTGCTGGAGAAATATTTGGCAGTCTATTTCAGGTCAACGCTAGAAAGGACACAGACTAAGAAGGGATTGAAAAAAATTGCTGTCTCAAATCTTCTTAGTTTTTGTAGCAAGCTATGTTATACCTACAGACTCAGGGAAATTGCTAGTAGCTTATTTAATCTTCAGAGCTGGAAATAGATCATATTTTTGACCAATTTTTTTCAGAGCCTGGTCATTTGCAAAATGTGTTCTTCTTTTTTTTTTTTCTGAAGTGGTATTCTGACCTTCAATTAGCATTTAAGTCATACATGATTATTACAACTTAAATTCATGTAAAGATCAGAAAGCACAGTCCAGCAGAAAAAGATCTATCCAATACATTAATGTGTGCCACATCTAAGTCAGGTGGAAGAAAAGAACCTATAAACAAACACTGGACTTCTACTTGAAGTGAATTATTGGGTAGAGGAGTAGGACAGATTGTCTCTAAAGGCATACAAGCAGGCTTGTATGCTTTGTAATATCATTTGTGCTGTTCAAGAAGAAAAGAGCTGAGAACCACACATCTGCCAACCCTATACCTGACACTGCAAGTTAGAATAGAGAAAAGTAAGTAAATGTGGTTGAACCAATGCCAGGAGCAGAAGGAAGAAGCTAGAGTTGATTAATTGATATGCCATCCCAGAAGGCAGTAGTCTCATTTTCTCAAACTTCTTTCCTCTGGTTTGTACTATTATTGTTTATCTTACTGAATGAGAAATTTAAAAATGGAGCAAAGCAATTGTCTTTCCTGGTAAAAAACAAAATTCAACTGAGTAAATTTGAAGATCTAGTTGGCTTTATTCAACAATTCATGAATCAGGCAACATCCCATCTACAAGTAGAAGGGAGCTCCCAGGAGCTGTGCAAAATGAAAGACTTTAGGGCTTCCCTGGTGGCGCAGTGGTTAAGAATCTGCCTGCCAATGCAGGGGCCACGGGCTTGAGCCCTGGTCCGAGAGGATCCCACGTGCCACAGAGCAACTAAGCCTGTGCACCACAGCTACTGAGCCTGCACTCTAGAGCCCAGGAGCCACAACTGCTGAGCCCGCGTGCCACAACTACTGAAGCCTGCACGCCTAGAGCCCATGCTCCGCAACAAGAGAAGCCACCACAATGAGAAGACCGTGCACCACAACAAAGAGTAGCCCCTGCTCGCTGCAACTAGAGAAAGCCCGTGTGCAGCAACAAAGACCCAACGCAACCAAAACTAAATAAATAAATAAATTTATTTTTAAAAAAGACTTTATAGGCAGGAGGTTGGGACAAAGAAATTAAATGTGTGGATTATTTCAGGCAAGGCTACCTTCCCTTCGGGGAAGGCAGAGGGTTTTATCAGGTAGATTACCTCACTAGTGTTGATCAGGAAATTCCAGACCAATTGGTTTAAAATTCCCCTCCTGGGAGAGGCTGAAACTGCAGTTAGGTTAGTTATTAAGTTGTGGTGGGGCTTAACACAAATTACTCCATTTTGGGCTTGTTTCTTTTCAACATTCCTAATGCTTATGAGGTCAATGGAGAGAATATATTGTAATTTATTGCTGTAAATGGACATATTTTAGGGAAGTAAAATCAAGGCTGGCATCTCATTTCTTAAAAAGGCTAAAATTCATGCTAACATATTTTCAAGTAACATTTATAAAATGGATTTTAGGACTCTGTGTTCCAAGGAATCATTGTTTTTTTCCCCCAAACTTAGGTTTTGTTTTTTTTTTTTAAGGAAATTAACTGTAAGTATGAATTTATGAATTAATAAATTTAATTTTCTGATAGAGTAGTATAAAGTTGATGACACTCAACTTTTATCTGATATCATTATCAGAAAATTTCTAATATTGAAGCTGTTAAAGGGAAACCACAAGTCCAAAATGGCATCACCTGTGCTAAATCCCAAGATACCAAACCTGGATTTAATACCTGACCTAACTACAGTTTAAACTTTTCCAGGAATGTAACCTTAACTGGCTAGTCTGGAATTATCTGTTCAGCATCAATGAGATAATCTGTCACATAGGCCCTCTCCAGCCCCCAAAGGAAGAAGAGGCAATGTCCTCTGCCGTTCCCTTCCCTTCCCTTGAAACACGATGGCCTGTCCTGAAACAATTTTTTTTTTTTTTGGTAATAACTTCCTTGTCCCACCTTCCTCTTATAAAAACCCTCCATTTTGTACAACTCCTCATAGCGTCTTTCTATTTACTAGATAGGATGCTGCCCAATTCACGAGTCATTGGATAAAGCCAATTAGATCTTTACTCAGTTGAATTTTGTTTTTTTAACAAGCAAAATATTAGGTATAGAAATGGTGAAGACAAAACCTTAGATAACATATGGAAAAGAAGGGGGAAGTGATCAAGATGGTGGAGTCGGAGGAAGCTGAGCTCACGTTCCGTCAGTAACACATCAAAAATACATCTATATGTGGAGCGACTCTCATGAAAACAAACTGGAAACTGGCAGAAAGACTCTTCTACATCCAATCCTATAAAGATCCACATGGAGTTGGGTGGAAAGGGCAGAGAATGAATCAGGTTGGGACCATGCCCCTAGCAGCTTGCTTACTTCAGATCCAGCTCTACAGACAAAGCCACTGGGCACATGTAGATTGCATAGGGACGCTCCCAAACAAGGACACAACTTCAAGACAGGGATAGGTAGCTGTTTCACCTAATTTCATAGAGTCAGAGAAAGTTAAACAAAATGAGAAGACAGAAGAATATGTTTCAAATGAAAGAAAAAGGGAAAAACCCTGAAAAATCAACTAATGAAACAGAGATAAATAATTTACCAGATGAAGGGTTCAAAGCATTAGTAATAAGAATGCCAAGGGAACTTGGGAAAAGAATAGATGAACACAGTGAGAATTTTTAACAAAGTACTGGAAAATATAAAGAAGAGCCAGATAGAGCTGAAGAATACAATAACTGAAATGACAAACATACTTGAAGGAATTAACAGCAGACAAGGTGACATAGAAGAACACATACATGATCTGGAAGATAAAATAATGGAGACTGCCCAATGAGAAAAACGAAAAGAAAAACAAATTTTAAAAACTGAGGACAGTTAGGTCCAGTCCCTGGTGGTCTAGTGGTTAGGACTCCACACTTTCACTACCGAGGGCCTGGGTTCAATCCCTGGTCAGGGAAATAAGATCCTGCAAGCCATGCAGCACAGGAAGGAAGGAAGGAAGGAAGGAAGGAAGGAAGGAAGGAAGGAAGGAAGGAAGGAAGGAGAAAGAAAGAAAGAAAGAAAAAAGTCAAAAAATGAGGACAGTTTAGTGTACCTGTGAGACAACATCAGGCAATACTAATATTCACATTATAGGAGGTCTCAAAAGGAGAAGGAAGAGAGAAAGGGTAGAAAATATATGTGATGAAATTATGGCTGAAAACTTCCCAAAGCTAAAGAAAGAAAAACAGATTCCCAGGTACAGGAAGCAAAGATTTGGCAAACTATACTGTCTAAGCTTCAAAGTTCTTATGTTGCCTACCCCATGGAGATGGTAAAGTGATTGAAAGAGAATTCATGTAAAGCTCAAAACATCATCATATTTTATACAATAAATGGTGGCTGCTATTGTTAGTGGTGATGATATTAAGGTGTGAATTTATATTTACTCAATGTATTCATTTTTAATCTTTATAGAGCTGTGAGATAACTTCTATGTGTATTATTATTGCGCACACACAAACGCATACCTCGTGTGCAGATGGTATTTGAGTATTACAGTGAATATTCTTGGGTGAGCAATACTAGATATGTTTTCTTCTCTATATACTATCTTTTTCTGCTCTTTTAGCAAGATTTATTTCTCCCTGAATGTGGTCTGTATTTAATCTATACAATGTGTATGATTCACCAAAAAAAAAAAAAATTAAGAAATGGTTGACATGTTTACATTCTTTTACCCTTGCTTTCATTTCTTTGCAACTAATCTTAACAGCTACAGCAGTCAGATTACATTTTACTTCTTACTTCCACACACCCTTTATTTCCCCACTATACATTTTTACTTAGAAGAAAATAAAATTAACCAATAATATAGAAATTATACAGTATTGAGAAGAGACGAGTTGGAGCCAAAAAGATAATCTTGATTTAACAATAGAGACAGATGCTTCTACCGTATCGGGAAATTTCTTCTCCCAAAAAGAATTTCTATACTTCTTAAAATATTCATCAGAGAAGTTGTAATATTACCATAGTAAACTAAATCAAAAATGTTATTAAATTTTCCGCTACACTTGTCTTAAATTATAAAATAAATTATATCTTCAGATAAATGTTATAACCTTCAGAAACCATCAGTCAGGATTAATGGAGTGAACAAACTGAGACAAAAGTCAAAGTCAGGTTAATAGTTATGAAAGGAATTAGGCTTTAAAATAGTTATTGAGAGCTTTCAATGTTACTGCAACTGTTCTGTGATCTCTTGTGTATGTTCTGTCCTTCATTTGCCCACACTTTCCTTAAAAGTATGGTTACCAGGGGGGAAGGGTTGGGGAGAGGGATAGATTGACAGTTTGGGATTGACATGTATACATTGCTATATTTAAAATAGATAACCAGCAAGGACCTACTGTATAGCACAGGGGACGCGCTCAATATTCTGTAATAACCTAAATGGGAAAAGAATTTGAAGAAGAACAGATACATGTATATGTATAACTGAATCACTTGGCTGTACACCTGAAACTAACACACCATTGTTAATCAACTCTACTCCCATATAAAATAAATTTTTTAAAAAATTTGCCAACAACAACATGCATCTTTTAGGTTCAGATGGAACTCAGACTGAAGGTACAATAATGCTGTTGTCTACCAGGAAACAGCCATTTGTAAAGGCATTACTGAAGATTCTTTTGATAGTTCCGTTGTAAAGGATGAACCTGTTACCTTGAACAGGTTTTGCATTTCAAGATTCCTGCAGTTGAGGGGAGCACTGAGGGTCAGGTGGAGCTTGGTTCAAAGGTGTGAAATATTAACTTATAACTAATTCAAAAAATGGAAAAATTTCAAAGTAAGTATTGTACAATATAAGTATGGCTGGTTTATTTTTTTTATTAATTAATTAATTTATTTATTTTTGGTGCGTTGGGTCTTCATTGCTGCTTGCGGGCTTTCTCTAGTTGCAGTGAGCGGACGCTACTCTTCATTGCAGTGTGTGGACTTCTCATTGCTGTGGCTCCTCTTGTTGCAGAGCATGGGCTCTACGTGTGCAGGCTTCAGTAGTTGTGGCACGTGGGCTCAGTAGTTGTGGCTCGTGGGCTCTAGAGCGCAGGCTCAGTAGTTGTGGCACACAGGCTTAGTTGCTCCGTGGCATGTGGGATCTTCCCAGACCAGGGCTCGAACCCATGTCCGCTGAATTGGCAGGCGGATTCTTAACCACTGCGCCACCAGGGAAGTCCCGGCTAGTTTAAATTTATGTCAATTTCTGACTTCCATTGGAATATGAACACTTATGTCTGTTAGATATGTCTTGAAGTTACTTAAATTAAATCTACATAATTGAAAAAAATGTAATACCAGAAACATTCATACCTAGATTAACTAAAATTTAGGGTTCATTGTTTAATGATTAAATGGATTAAAGAATACTGATTACTTTGCAATTGACTAAGATCAGTATGTACATCTTTTTTAGCAGTTTTCCCCTTGATAGTATTTTCAAAAATCAACCAAATCAATGTGTCTTAGGTAGTTTTCAATTTATGTGATTTCCCCTCCACCATTTTTAGTATCTTCTGAACCAATTTGTCCACAATTATTTTCAGTTTCTCTGAAAAACTAGTATAAATAAACCTAGATTTTTAAACAAAATTAAACTGTAATGGTAGATAGTAGTGATATGGAATTTTTCCAATGTGCTTTCGCCCTTCAGTAGGCTTTTCACAACCCATCCCATTGCTAATCTCGAGAAAGGCCATTTCTTAAGTTCAGGGACAAAAGTGGACATTTCCGCCATGATGAGAAAATGTAAGAGCTTTGAAGACCCCTAATCTCTAAGATGAAGGCACTGAGGCTAAAGATCAGACAGTGGGGTTTACATTTTCTTTCTTTATAAATATATGCAGGTTCTATATTCCCAGCATGCATTTGGACATAAATCACCTTAATTTCATAATATTTTCTTCTTTATTTATACCTGTTTATGTTGTTTGTATGATGTATTTACTGTCAAATGTGTTTCATACTTTGTGGCAGATTGTATTTTCCAAAGAAGGTGCACACTCTTTCTCATTCCACATGTTCTTGCATTTTTACCTCAACATTTCTTTCAAGGAGAGGTTGGGTGTATGCCCCCTCTCTTTGAATCTCGATGACCTTGTGACTATAGTGACGTGATACCATGTGGCTTTTGGTGTTAGGTCGTAAGAAGTGATGCAACTTCTAGTGGCTTAGGATGCTTGCTCCTATGCCATTAAGATTGAGGTGGTTTGTTTCACAGGAATAGATAACTTGAACTAATCTCCAAAATTGTATACTTTCTTTAGGATGCCTTTCATCTGCTTATTCAAGTATTTAAGTGAAACAGTTACATCGAACCAGACCTCATAACACAGATTGAATTCCCTTCTTTTTCACTGTCTTGGTGGGATTGTTTTTCATCAATTTTTCAAGGACTAGTCATCATGGCCATATATACTGGAAAGAGAAATTAAAGTTTGCAAGTGACTATATAATTTGACATTGTTATAAATTTACTTTACATAACCAAAATTGGGCCAAAACTAAGTCAAATATTTTTTCTTATTTATGATATAATAATTTTGAAGGTCTAATAAGAGCATCTCAACTCTAGCTGCTTAGAGTTTTATTTGTAAGCAGATAAATAGCTGCACATTTTTCTTTGCACCTTGCTAGGTATGCCAATAAGAATTATTATATATAGAATCTTCTTTACACTGCTTACACACTCTCCCAAAGCAAGGCTATATACCACTTCACACACTTCTGGGCTCACTCACTTTTATTCATGGGCCCTGGGGTGACCTTCATAATATCTGACTGTTTTGATAGGTAGAAACCATGATGTTTGCCTTCTGAGACAGAAGTCACCTGAATATAGGTCTTCTTGTATCTGAGGCTACAAGTACTACTTACCCTAATTGCTTTCATAACTATTAACTTGACCTTGACTTTTGTCTCTGTTTGTTCCCTGCATTAATCCTGAGGTTTCTGACTGGCTGCTTCTTTATCCCCGACTTATGCCAATTCCAATTCCTAAGCTTCTTCAATGCCAGGACCATTATTTGTTTCCTGCTTTGCTTTGAATCTTTGGTCCTGATCTCTTACCATACAGCACTAACATAAACCAGACAGGAAGTCCAGTTAGGGATGAAGCAAGAAAATTAAGTACTGTCATTGTAAATATGTCACCTCAGTTAATCATTTTGTAAAAGACAAGTTAAAAGATGTAGTTTTTTTTTCCAGTATCACAGATTTCCAATTCATGTTATCATTTGGGCATAAGCACAAAATGAAAATAAAAGACTAATTAGGCAAATAAAACAAATCAGTGCAGCTGCTTTACACAGTCCGGCACATGAAAGTGAAATTTGCCAACATTAGAAAAACTCAGATGTCAGAATGCAGTGATTAGCATCCCTGCCCTAGCACCACTGTATCGTTTCTATCATGATCTTCCTGTTCTCCAGTGACTGTTTCATCTTTCTTAAATTGAGAAGGGACAACAACCTTCATGCAATAAATCATTAACATTTAGAAATAGGAATTCAGTATATTATAATAAAACAGGACTGGAACATAACTTTGTGATGTTAGCTGGATACCTTACCTCTGAGTCCTCATCTGTGAAATGGACATAATAATGGTTTCCTATCTCATAGGGTGTTTATAAGAATTCAATCATACAACTCATACAGAATGCTCAGAGCAGTCCCTGGCATATTGATAAGTTCTCAATAGTTTTGACTTCTGTTATTTCAGTGCAGTAAAACAAAGCACTTTGAATATGAACCATTTGATCAGAAGTGTATCAACCTCTTTTTCCCACTGTGAGCACCGTACCACAGCCAGGAAGGGCTGGGGTCTGATTAGCTATTTTATTGGTGCCATTTATTGGGACTTAAACCCAGTTCTTTCTGTTCTCTTAATGGATTGGGTCACTTCTTGTTTTTTGTCACCTGCACTGGCTCCTGAAACTACATGCTGTCTTCCTATCAGCTTTGCACCTAAGCTCCTGACTTCGGGATGTGTACCTTCTTTCTAACCAGCACCACAAAATATTATTTTTTTTCTTTCATGTGTTCATTGTAGAGAATGAGGAAAACACAGGAAAGTTCAGAATAGAAAATTTAGAGCATAGATATTATTGGCACTTTGATTTTTCTCCCTTGTAGTCTCTTTCTCCTCACAAGTGTATATTAAAGCAATTTGCTGAAAATACTGTATATACTATTATATATGATGATAGTATGTTCTTTTTTTTTGAATCCTACTTGGTTCCCTCTGTTCTTTTTTATTTTCATGTTTATTTATTTGGTTGCACCAAGTCTTATTTGCAGCTCCAGGGTTCCTTAGTTGTGGCTTGCTGGCTCCTTAGTTGCGGCAAGTGGGCTCCTTAGCTGTGGCATGCAAACTCTAGTTGCGGCACACATGTGAGATCTAGTTCCCTGGCCAGGGATCGAACCTGGGCTCCTGCATTGGGATCGCAGAGTCTTATCCACTGTGCCACCAGGGAAGTCCCAATGATAGTATGTTCTGATCTACTGCCACCAAACTTTTCTGGGAAAACTTGTCCACCAGTGTGAAGACCCAAATGAGCTATGGTTGATCCCTGAAGGGAATATTCCATCCTATTCCCTCACCTCACTCTGAGAAAATCCCAGATACCACATTGTAAGTGAATTCTTTATTGTAACAGAGAGGGGAATGGCAGATGGTGTGCTCACTGGAAATGCCCTATATTATCGACAATGATGCAGTAAATGCCTAACAAACACATAGACAGCCAGCACTGGGATAAAGCCTACTGTGGGTTGGGGAGTTTGGAGCGTTAAGTTCCTACTAGTTACTGCTGGAGCAGTTAAACTAACCTAATGGCTTGGTATCAACTCTGCGAATGAATGCCTGATAGGACACTCTAGGGAAGCCAGAAGCTTCAGCCTTGAGATCAGAGGAGAGTAAGCTAACAGTTATTTTTTTTTTTTAAATATGATCTAGTGTTTGATGGAGTCTGAATGAAATTGAGAAAGTTCTTGATTTCCTGTAATTTGTCCCTAGTGATGCTCTAGAGGGCCTTTCCTGACTTTGTCAGAATCAACAGCCTAATTCACATATTAGGAAAACCTCACACAGGGCCATGCATGCCCTGACCTAAGCATTGGCACAGTAGAGACCTCACTTTAAAAGGACAGATCCGTGTCTCACAGACTCAAAATAAAAAATAGACAATCTGTTTTTGTCAGTGGGATAGAAAAACTGTTTTGTAAGGTATGCTTATGAGAAAATTGGAGCAGTCAGATACAGTGCTGAACACTATATGGAAATTACCAAAAATAAATAAATGATAATCTATTTTGAAGTTAAAAGCGATAATCACTAGATTTCTGATTCCATTTACTCATTGGACAGCAGTGTTTTCCAAAGCCCATTTGAACAGCAGCTCTGATATAATAACATTCAAACTTCTAAGTTAATTGTTTTCTTTTTCTCTATGTGGATGCTAACAGGGCTCTGCTGCCTTTAAATAGTATGGAGGATGGAAAGAATAAAGCTCACACTGATTCCAACCTCTTATGCACCAGACACCAGAGGCATAAGAACCTCTATAGTTATGGTCTAACTTTAAGGAGTAAGATTTTAACTTACCTTTATTTTGATATTTTATTTACAATAATAGTAATGTTTAATTCTTCACAGCATTAAACTAATATTAGAGACTAAGTATAATTAATAGCTCTTCCCCCCCCACCAACCTCACTGAGGTATAATTGACAAATAAAATTATATATAAAGTATACAATGTGATGATTTGATATATGTATACATTGTGAAATGATTACCACAATTAAGTGAATTAACACATCCATCACCTCATATGGTCATATTTTTTCTTTTGGGTGAGAATGCTTAAGATCTATTCTCTTAGAAAATTTCAAGTATACAATGCAGTATTGTCAACTATAGTCACCATGCTGTACATTAGATCCTCAAAACTCATTCATCTTAGAATGTTTGTACTCTTTGACCATCATTTCCCCATTTCCCTCACCCCAACCTTTTCTTAGAGTTAAAAATCATCTTAGAACTGTATAAAACCCTAAGAACCATCTAATCCAGATGTTCAGTGATATTCCCCAGAACATTCTGTTCTGGGAGTTTTCTTTTGGGCAAAGATGAGTGGGAGCGGTGAGGGGACCTGAGATAATGGGTCGTGAAGTGTACAGGGCTGTTGACTTCAGTCATAGTAGCTATGTGCTTTTCTCTGTCTTATATATTGGATTTTTTTTTTTGCCTTTGGTAAAATAATTCTGCTACTCGAAAAATTTCAAAAGCTGTATTTTATTCCAAATCTCTCAATAAGGAAACTAGACCCAAAGAGAATAAGTATCTTGTCCCAAAACACATTTATTTAATAACAAAGATGTGATAAGAATACTTATCTTCTCAATATAATTCCAGTATATTAGGTAAATGCTCTCATTTCAGATGATTGAAAAATTGAAGCCTAACTAAACTTTCCTTAAAATATATTTGTTTAGATTACCTTAAGGGTGTCTGATATGTGCATTTTACTGTCCCCAAATAAATAATTTACACTTACCAAAAATGGTGGTGGCTTCTTACCAAGTTACAATATCTCCTTTCTATTAGAATTGCCACATATTACTTTAGCTGCTTTTGTACTGTCTTATATAAAAAATTAAGGACAATTTATAAAAAGTAAGCAAACAGAATCTATGTTATAAAAACAAGTATGTACAAAGGGACTATTAATATCTGCCTTTAGATAATTTCTCAAACCCCAAACCTTAATTAATATGAAGTTATTCATTAAAAATTCTTTTTTCTAAATCATATTCTGGTGGAAAATAAAATATTTCTTACATATTCTCAAACTCATTGTTAGAACTTCCAACTTTTAGTAAAATGCTATCTCTGCTTTATATCCCTGATTGCTCTACATGTGGTAGGGCGAGGGTCAGACGAAGTTTTGCTTTATTTCATTTTGTTGTTTAGGTTTTTATCACTAGTCTTGAGTACCTATGATTGAATTTTTCTCAATAAAAATATATATTTCCATATGTAAGGAAACATCATTATTTTTTAAACATCTTTATTGGAGTATAATTGCTTTACAAATGGTGTGTTAGTTTCTGCTTTATAATAAAATGAATCAACTATATATATACAACATCATTATTTTTTGTTACAGTTAGTCTAAACCATTAATGTCAACAGCAAAAATATCAAGGGATTACTATAACCTTCTTAGCATACATAAATTACTGTCTCTCCCCAGTACCTCCTTCTTGTCCTGAGAACAGTATCATCCTCTTTTCAGGATTCACTCTTCTCCAGTCCTGTTCACCATCCCCACTTATGATTCAGTATCAGCTGCCATTTTCTTCTTTTTTTTAAATTGATGTATAGTTGATTTATAATATTGTATTGATTTCATAGTGATTTAGTACTTTTGTAGATTATACCCCATTATAGGTTATTATAAGATAATGGCGGGCTTCTCTGGTGGCGCAGTGGTTGAGAGTCTGCCTGCCGATGCAGGGGACACGGGTTTGTGCCCTGGTCCGGGAAGATCCCACATGCCGCGGAGCGGCTAGGCCCGTGAGCCATGGCCGCTGAGCCTGCGCGTCTGGAGCCTGTGCTCCAGAACGGGAGAGGCCACAGCAGTGAGAGGCCCGCATACCGCAAAAAAAAAAAAAAAAAAAAAAAAGATAATGGCTATAATTCCCTGTGCTATACAGTATATCCTTGTTCTATTTTATACATAGTACTTTGTATCTGTTAATCCCGTACCCCTAATTTGTCCCTCCTCCTTCCCCTCTCCCCTTAGGTAACCACAAATTTGTTTTCTGTATCTGTGAGTCTGTTTCTATTTTGCATATACATTCATTTATATTAATTTTTAGATTCCACATACAAGTGACATCATACAGTATTTGTCTTTCTCTGTCTGACTTATTTCACTAAGCATAATATTTTCTAAGTCCATCCACGTTGCTGCAATGGCAGAATTTCATTTTTTTTTATGTCATATTCTTATATTTCCTCACTTCTTCGTAAAAATGCTTTGTGGAAGGAGTGGGTCTGTGACACAAGCCATCTTAAGTCCTTCCCTGAGAATTAAAAAAAAAATAGAACTAAACAGTTCCTTTAGTCTCTCTTGATAAGGCTGAAAAGATAAGTGGGAGTTACTAGTAGGCATGATATCAGCAGTGGTAAATGAAATTTATAGACAAGGGAAAAGAAGAGAGAGACAGAGAAACAGAGAGATAACTTGGTGATAATTAACCACAAGTTCCAAAGGACCCAGAAGCTAGTTCCAACTTTATTTTTCTTGTTTCATTTTTACTAGAGTAAATAATTTACCTACTATTTCCTAAGCTGTTTATCATTTGGATTTCTGCCTCTTGCAACCAATAACTCTGTTATTACATCCCTACTCTCTTGTCAGCAGATAAATTTATCTATTTGCACTGTCATTTTTATTTAAATATATTTTAATTATTATCTTGGAGCCAATTTTCATTTGACACAGTTATTTTTAAAGGTCACATTTCAAAATGTAATTGATGAATCAGTACCTTTGTGATAATGTATTTTATAGGTTAAAAAGGATCAATCCATGGTAATTTACTTTTACAACCCTATAAAATTGCAAAGGTGAAATGCTTACCTGACTGCAGTTAATGGAAACTTCAACCTGACAATCAGAAAATGTTCATAAACAACATAATCTAGTCCAGAATCAATGATGACATCTGAATCTAGGAGAATGATATTAAGGATGGGAAATATGGGCTCTTTTGGTTCTACCATCTGTTTAAATATCATCAGTCTTCATCTCATTACTCTTGCTCTATAAAAATCTCTGCAAATGACTGTTACAACTGCAAGAAGAACTATTACTTCACTTTCAGACT
The DNA here is from genome assembly GCF_039906515.1 of Pseudorca crassidens. Taxonomy (NCBI): domain Eukaryota; kingdom Metazoa; phylum Chordata; class Mammalia; order Artiodactyla; family Delphinidae; genus Pseudorca; species Pseudorca crassidens. The sequence goes on along the minus strand of NC_090299.1, from coordinate 35,341,842 downwards.
TATATATCCAACTGTCCAAATATTTTCATTCAGATGCTCAAAATACACACAAATCCAACCTTATGATGAGACTATGCACATTATATTCCAGAGAAAATCTGTGTCTTCTGTGTTTCCAATGTTAGTTGATGGTGTTTCTATCTATAGTCATCCAAACCAGAAACATGTGAGTGGTCTCCCTCCCTCGCATCTACATCCAACAATATACCATTCATGGATTAATACTTTCATATGGCCTGCCCTAGTGTGACAGGTACACAGTGCTAATTGCTAAAGGAAACTCACAGGATCCAAAGTGGCAATGCTGACAAGTCTCCAGTTCATTGCAGGAAAGATGTACGATATAGTCACAGCATTAAAATAAGGAAATGTATCACAGCCAAAGCCTGCCTCACAGTAACGTGTCTGGAGAGGCCAGGAGTAAGTTCCAGCTGTCCTCCCTCTCTAAGGGTCTTCCCATGACACACGTCCTTTCTTGAACCAGAAACCACCAATGTGTGAATGGAACACCTCAGAATAAGGGGACCCAAATTTTAGTTTCAGTTGGGGTTCCTTATACCCTACCAGTCATGTAGGCATATTCTGGGTACATAATGCAGGGGTCTTACCAAGACTAGGGGCAATTCATAAATCTCATTGTTTAGAAGCTGGTGCAAACTTCCCTGAAACTTCAAAGTCTTATGGCTACCAAGCAGCACTATTAATCAATATGTCACATGCTGACTAGGAGTCAGTGCCAGGCCAGGTACATTTGTAATTTTTACTGAAATAAGAATAAATTCCTGCCTGCTGGAATTAATCCTCAAAGCACAGACCCCCATCTCCTATCAAATAAAGCTTAAATTTCTTAATATGTTAGCAAGATCCATTGTGACTGGTATCTGTCAGTCTCCTAACATTCAGTTTTAATCTGTGCTCTGTCAGCAATGAATTACCTGCTGTTCTCTAAGTGTGCAGTGCTTTAGTGTAAGCCCTGAGAGTTGGTTTTTCTTTTTTGTGTTATAAGTGCCTGACTTAAGCTTTGAGTGCCAAGACATTCACTTCAGAGATGGCTATCTCAAGTAAACACATTGCCCCAGCCATACAGCTAGATAAAGCACCAGGCCAGTCACTTCCCCCCTCCCTCTCCCTCTCCCCACCCATCCCCCAGGCTCCTTTGTTTTAGAGCTCTTGGTGGATTTTGATAACTGACAATTTGGGCTGCTTTTTCTTTTCCTTCTCACTCCTTAAATTCCTGCTTTCATGTTTTAAATTCACCAATGTAGAGTGAGACCAAGAAACCCCAGGTCCTGACCCTCAACCCCAATAAAAGCAGAACCCCAGGCCCATTTTCTCTCTTCCCCCACCTCACCACCTCCCCCATGACCTTGTTGTGAGGCCCCAGGTGTGCCATGGGATTTCCAGGACTTATAAGTAATAAATCTTTTTTTTTCCAAAGCTTCCTGATGGTTATTGCTGAAGGCATCTTGCAGTCATAATAAGAGCCACAAGGGCCAGTCCAGCCACAACGTTGGAAATTGATAGGCTGAAACGCACTCGACAAATGCTATTTCATATATCCATGCTCAGAGTCTCTCCTGGTGTCCACCAAAGTATGGAGAGGTGCATCTTAAACCATTTGTCATTTTCCTTAAGACAGGAAAAAAACAAAACAAAACAAAACATGGTTTTCTGTATTGCCAAGGCAATGCACACTACATTCGGGTTTGCTGCTCCATAGCATTTACTACGTAACTCAGAACTTCCACATATGAATTTGGCTCATGTTTTGGTATATGTTGCAAGTTAAGCAGCCTGGCTGCTTAATGTTTGGCTTTTCTATAACAGTAGCATCTGTGCTACAGGATACTGCAAAGAGCCTATGGCAAGGTCTGCTTGGAGATAGGAGACACATTACAGATTTTTAGGTTTTGGGAACAAAACTCTTGTACACTTATTAATGTAGTACTTTTCCTTGGAGGAATTGCTCCTGGCAATATAATAACCTTTGAAAAAGACTGAAGCTGATCTTAAAACATCAGGTAGTAACTCTGCAACTCCCAATATCCAAACCACCCAATATCAACTGGGTATGATTTCTTCCTCCTAGATAGAAAGTCAGGCAAAACTGACAGCACCATGTGATAAGGTACTCAGAGCCAGCCTGCATAGGCCCTGGGGTCACATGTAAATTGCATAGGATGCTTGCCCACATTCCCAGCACGCCTAATCCTAGTCACTGTCACCCCTCCTTCAACCAACATGTATGATCTTCATGGAATGATTTCTAAAGCAACTTAACTGAGTGTGAAAATATTACAGCCTGATTTTTAGATGGTTCTGCATGACATGATGTTAATAGCAATAGAATAGAGAAATTCTCTCAAAAAGAACACCATTCTCTTGTCCACTTTGCATGAGATAGAGGGATAGAGATAAAGATCCCCCAGATTCAGAGGTATGTGGGAGAAGCATTCGGAATAAACCCACAGCATGAAAATAATTGTGTTCAATGTAAATGCTTAGCAACAGGATAGCATAGAAGAATGGAAAGAATAACTCTCTTGTTAAATTAATCAGCCTCCTTTGTTGGATATTGCCCATTGTTAAGTAGAATTTCTTCTCGCCCCCTTCAATATTTTTTCCTTATCACAAGAATTAGAAGGACAAAATTTACATTTTTCATAAGGCATAAAACTTAAGATTGTGAATGAAAGTTTGGTTCTTCCAGGGAGATGCAGATCTGTGATATGTGAAAGATGGAAGTGGGGTAGAAGCCATCTTCTGATGACTATGGTAGTTAACAAGCTACTCTTCACAGACAGGCAAGTTTGTGATGGTGAAGCTCCATGTTCTAATGTTTAGTCAACAGCTTCATGGATGTGTGGCAGTTGTATTGAAGCAGCAGAGGTAGAAATAGTAGCACGTCCAGATTGCAGGCATAGTGGTTAATAAACCTGAATCTAGCAGTGCAGTTAATGCCCCTGACTTCCATGCCTTTGGCTCTTTTAATGATTTGTAAGTATCTATTTTCCTGTTTTAGATCCTTTTGTCCTTAAGATACCTAAAGTTGTTTCCTTTTCCTGAAGAGATTAGTCACACATGCACATTCTTTCCTGCCATCTCAGGACTTGTTCAATATTGTCCTTATGATGCAAGTAGCTAAATGTTCATGGATAGAATGTGTTCTCAACATTGCGTCTCCTTCCTTTCACCAAGGTTTCTGCAGCTCTCTCCACTATTGAGAGCCCTGTGCTCAGTGGCAGTAGCTCACCTTTAGACCCCAAACTGTTCCCTTATGCAGAGCAGTCGGCCACCTGGCAGCATTATATTCTTTTCTTTATGGATGGCCAGAAGTCATCCTTACATGGGGACAAAACTAATTCTTAAATTGACTTTCTTTCCTACCCCTCATGTTTTTCCTACATCAACATGTGATTTCCCCCCTCACTTTCATCAAACACTAGAAAATCTTCAGAAATTGAATCACTCAAACTATCATAACTCTTTTGTTGGTACTATTATTACTATTTACTTGTTCACCTATTATTCACTACATTATTCATAGTTTCTCAATAGATGAGTTCTTCTGGGTTTGTGCGTGCATGTGTGCTGTGAGTGTATGTGAGACAGAAACAGAAAGTCAGATATGACGAGGATAAACCATTTAAACAGAGTGAAAAACACACAGAATGTGATTCCTTCTTTCAAATAACTTATGGTGTAATAAGAAGCAGAAAGCACACACACGTGCACGCACACACGTGCACCAAAAAGCAATCATCCACTGAATGAATATTAACTATATTGTGAATAATTGGAGAAAGTAAAGAATGAAATAAATACTGGAGTAAAATTTTTAATCTAATTTGAAGGATCCATTTTTGGGGGAGATTTTTTTTTTCCCATTTGATGAAAGCAAGGGAAATAATTGGCATAGATGTATATATATGCAAGGTCATTAACCTCTGAACTCTAAACTCTTTCTTATTATTCAAATTTCATCACACTTTTAGTGTAAAAGAGAGCCACAGATAAAACACAATTTCAGTCAAAAATTTTGTAATCCCAATTCATTATGACTCTACTTACCTCAGTAACAACTCAAATGAATGAAAAAATACAACTCATCTGCTTTGGTATCATTTTCTTGTGAGTTAGTTGTTTTAATAAAGTATAATTATGGTAAGCAAAATATAGAATGAAATTATAGTGATTTAAAATTTCTGCCAAGATAGGCATTTATATAATCTTGGCAATCTGGGAATGCATAGCATTGTTTCTAATTACAAGAGCTATAATTAGTGCTATTTTGCAAAAAATATGGTTGATAGGGCCTGTAAAATGGCTGATGGTGCCTTTGCACACCTGCTAAGTTAATCTGTGATTCTATTCTTCAGCTTTGCTCTATAATTTTTAGTAATTTAACTCAAGTCTCTATGATGATAAAAATTAATCTTTTAAAAAATCTATAAAATATTTGGTAAGGAATTAAATAAACATAATTCTTTTAGAGGAAGAGAAACACTTCTGTGAAAGCTTTTTCAAGTATTGTACAATATCTCCTTCTAGGTTGAATGGCAGACAGATTGTCTTCCAGGTATAGTAATGACAATACTGCTCTCCTGAACTTTGGTGAGCCAGAGAATGACTTGAGCCATTTTAAGCAATGTCATGTCAAGAAGAGTTTTGTATTATTTTAATACAAAAAGATACATATTCAGAGGATATCTTTGGACAAATGTTTTTTAAAAATAAGGGGGAAACAAGAAAGTACATCTCATTAAATGCTCCATACAATCACATTAAAAAGCCTAGATTTCTCTTCCATTCTGTACTAAAACTATATCAGAACTGGACTCCAAAAACATAATTCCTCTCCTTTTGTGAAGGAGATATATTAGTATAATTTGAACCATTTTATTGAATTTTTATTTAGGGCATTTTAAGTCTGGGGATGGTTGTAATATCTAACAATTCTTTTTTAAAACTTTTCAATAAATTTAATAAATTATTTTGTTAATACTGTTGTTGCAAGTTGATCCAAAAACATTTTAGAGTAAAGAAATACAAGTGAATTCAACAAATAAAAAATAAATGAATATCTATGATGCACTCCAAATTGTGGTAAGTACTATAGGGCCTTGTGGAGCAATGCATTTTATTTTTTTTAATTGACTAAATTTAATGTGTAACATGTGTAAGTTTAAGGTATACAGCCTGTTACTTTGATACATTTATACATTGTAATATGATTGCCGATGTAGAGATATTTATCACATTACATATTTTTAGTTACATAATATATATCATTGTCTATTACTATTGTACATTAGATCTCTATGGCTTATTTACTACTAATTACAAGTTTATATTCTTAAAAACCAACACTCTTCTTCCTTCTACTTCCTTTTTTACACTCCCATTGTAAACACATCAGTAAACCCTTTTTGTGTCTCTCTTACTTCATTCTCCTATCTCACCTCTGATAATTCAAAAGTTCTTTTTCTCAGGTCTAACCCAAGTTTTCTCTCCAGAGTGGGGATTTCTCTGATAACATTAACCCACTCAATTTTCAAAATCTTAAATCTTTAGGGTTGGTTTCCCACAAGTTAACCAAATTAGGCAGTCTGTTTACCATTTTTCTAAGTGTTTTTATGTGTTACCCTTGAATTACTAAACCATTATGAACTTCTTGAGGACACAATTCATCTTTTACTTTTTGATACATTCATCCTCACCTAGGAGCTAATATGATGAAGTTGATCACTGAATATTTATTTTTATGACACAGTGATTACTTAATCTTTACCATAAGGAAACAGTGGCCTTAAATAAAACATTAAACCAGATTGACTTAATAGATTTACACAGAACATTCCATTCAAATGCAGCAGAATAGCCATTCTTCTCAAGTGCACATGAAACTTTCTCAAGGATAGACCATATGTTGGGACACAAAACAAATCAATAAATTTACAAAGATTGAAATCATATCAAGTGTCTTTTCTGATCAGAATGTTAAGAAACTAGAAATCAGCTACAAGAAGAAAGTTAGAAAAATCGCAAGTATGTGGAGACTGAACAGTATGCTACTGAACAACTGTTGGATAAATGGAGAAATCAAAGAAGAAATAAAAAATACATGAAGACAAATGAAAATAAAAATATGACATATCAAAATCTATGGAATACAGCAAAAGTGGTACTAAGAGGGAAATATATAGCAATGCAAGTCTACCTCAAGAAAGAAGAAAAATCTCAAATAAACAATCTAACCTTACACCTAAAGGAACTAGGAGAAAAAGAACAAGTGCAGGTCAAAGTCAGTAGGAAGTAATAAAGATCAGAGTGGAAATAAATTAAATAGAGACTCAAAAGACAATGGAAAAGATCAGTGAAACTCAGAGCTGGCTCTTTGAAAAGATAAACCAATTTGACAACCTTTAGCTAGACTCACTAAGAAAAAAGAGAGAAATAACAAGAATGACTCAATATGCAAGGGATACCTTCATATTGAAGAAATACCTGGAGTGTCAGTGAGCATTAGTACTGAGACTGAATTAATCTTTAAACAAGTTATTTTTAACATGAGGTACAATGCCAAATATATATGTTTCTAAGAATAAACTACTTGGAGACCTTGTAATGTGAATAAACAGAAAAATGTCAAATACATTTCAAATTTCAGTTGTTAAGCCTAGGGGAAAATTGTGCACTCATTGTGCTGGGAACAGTGATTTCATATTATGTAGAAGTGATATGTTTGTCAGATAAATGTAGGATGACCAGCTGTCCCAATTTTCCTGGGCCTGTCCTAGTTTTAGGCACTGAAAACCCAAAAGTCTCAGGAAAATTGGGATGGTGTTTAAGTATATTAGTGAATTTGGGAAAGAACTTGAGGTCCAAGACTAATTCAAGTTTCAAGGTTTGCAGTCAATAAAGACATCAAGGTGCTGTACATTTTTGAAAAGGGCATCAAGTACACAGTGGTAACTAAACAAATATTATCTTGTACTTGTATAAAATGGTGACATATTTCTTTATGTTTAATTCTATAGCCAGTTCTGGTTTTATTTTTTCCACTATTAAATTATAAAGTATAAGAATGGGCGATTCAAAGAAGGAAAGTTTAGTTAATAGTTAAGTCATAAAAGTCATGTGGAATGGAGGGAATATATTTGAAGTTTATGTGTCATGTTATTGGCAAGGCAGTTGGGTATATAATCTTTCAGGAGTAACAACCTCTTTGTGGCTCAATTTCTTCATATGTAAAATTGGACTACAATAGTACCACTTATAACATTCTTTTGAGACTAAAATGAGTTAATAGGCATATAGTGCTTACAATAATACCAGTACATAAGAATATGTGATATTAGCTAGAATGCCCTATGCTATGGGAAACCCAGTCATTCAACAACTTTTACTGTGTTTCTGCACTATGGCAGATGGCTACACAGGCAGGCACTAGTGGTGCACAGAGACATCAGAACTGGTTTTTCTCTTGATGATCTCACAGCTTAATGGAGAGAAAAACTCATAAATTCAAAAGTGTGGGACAGTGTGATAAGTGTTAATAACAGATATGTGCAAAGTGCTAAGGAAACAGTGGCAGAATATTAGGAAGCAAGGGAAAGTTTCATAATGGCAGGTTTTCTTAATGAATTTATTTATTTATTTATTTACTTATTTTTGTCTGCATTGGGTCTTCAATGCTGCACAAAGGCTTTCTCTAGTTGCAGCGAGTGGGGGCTACTCTTCATTGTGGTGCACGGGCTTCTCATTGCGGTGGCTTCTCTTTGTTGTGGAGCACGGGACCTAGGCGCACAGGCTTCAGTAGTTGTGGCACGCAGGCTCAATAGTTGTGGCTCACGGGATCTAAAGAGCAGTCTCAGTAGTTGTGGCACGCTGGCTTGGTTGCTCCATGGCATGTGGGATCTTCCTGGACCAGGGCTCAAACCCATATCCTCTGCATTGGCAGGCGGATTCTTAACCACTGTGCCAACAGGGAAGCCCAAATAATGGCAGTTTTAAATGAGCAAAATCTTGATAGATAAATGCGGAATATAAGCCTGATTCTTGAGAATGAAGAGGCAAATTGACACAACTTTGGACCAGTCAGAAGAAGCATTTCTTTTTGTAGCTGGTAGAAAATATCAATACACATTAAGAAATGATACAGGGTAAAAAATTCAGTAAGCACTGAAAAATCAAGGAATAGACTTAAACACTTAAGACAAATCAGAATATATCGTGTTCTCTATATTAGTTATTTCTTGCTGCATAACAAATTATCCCCAAATTCAGAAGCTTCAATCAACAAATATTTATTATTTCACATTTTCTGTATGTTAGGAATTTGGACAAAGGTGATCTGGAAGACTTTCAATGTCTCTCATGAAGCTGCACTCAAACTGTCAGTCAACTAGGGCCATGGTTCTCATCTGAAGTTTTAACTGGGAAAAAATTACATCGTTGTTGGAAGGACTTAGTTTCTTGTGTGCTTTTGAACTGAAGGTCTCACATCCTCTCTGGCTGTTAACTGGAGATTTTCCTCATTTCCTTTCTATGAGGATACTGAATACCTCAGGTCACAACATGGTAGCTGGCTTCACTCAGAGTAAGAGCAAAACAAATAAGATAGAGCACCCAATATATAAGTCACAATATTTTTGTACCCAGTCTCTGAAGTAATGTCCTAGGGAAGGGATTCTGGGAAGATGGCAGAATATTAAGCACCAGTAATCTGTCTCCCCACCTAGACATCGCTTTCACTGGCAAACTCTATCTGATGTAAATATTTCAGAATTCTGTGATTTATTGAAGGGTTGCAACTTCCAGGGGAAGAATTGGATGATAATTAAGGTTAATTTTGGTCAATTTCAGCTCTTGGAACAGTAACAGCTGCCCATCTCCCATTCCCAGTCCTGTGGCAGACAGCTGTGCACTTGGGCAGCTTACACACAGCTTGTAGGAGCCAACATGGGTATAAAAAGGATTCTGTCCTCCAAATATTGGGGATCTGTGCTTCGGTTGATGATTGCTACTTCTAATCACAGAGGTGCGGGCAAAGAGGTGTCTGTCCAATGATTTTGCACTTTCCCCCATTGTTGCAAGCCCCTTTTCCTCCAGCTGAAGTAAATCCAGGAGAGTTAAAGGTTGGTGACCTCTCCCCCCTTTCATTTTTCTCTTTTCCCCTTTTGGGAGCCACACATTAAAGACTAGAATATTCAAAAACAATTGCATGTATGGGGAAAATCAGAAAGTGACCATGGATGCCCAGGGCAAGGCACAGGTAAGACCTAAGAAGACCTTAAGTATACACTTCAGGCTGATCTGCTGCAGAGATAGCCTATAACAATGAATAAACAAACTATAAATGAAAATAATAATTAAAAAAAAAAAAACTAACCCTGGGGAAAGGGGAGAATATGAGCTCCAGAGTTACCACATTAGTAATTCAGATGTCCATTTTTTGATCAAAAATCACAAGACATAAAAAAATAACAGGAAAATATAGCTCATTCAAAGGAAAACAATAAATGAATAGAAACTGTCCTTGAAAAAGACCTGATGGCAGACATACTAGACAAAGACGTTAAAACAACTGATTTAAAGGTTATCAGAGAACTAAAGGATGATGTGGAGAAAATCAAGAAAATGATGCGTGATCAAAATGAAAATATAAATAAAGGTATAGAAAACCTAAAAAGAAACCAAAAGGAAATTCTGGGATGAAAAGTACTATTACTGAAATGAAAAACTTACTAGAGGGATTAAAGGCAAATTTGAGCAGGCAGAAGAAAGAATCAATGAGCTTGAAGATAGGACAATGCAAATTATCAAGTCTGAGGAACAAAAAGAAGAAAGACTGAAGAAAAGTAAATAAAATCTGAGGGACCTGTGAGACACCATTAAACAGACAAACATATACATTTTGGGAGTCCCAGAAGAAGAAGAGAGAAAGGAGCAGAGAGAATATTTGAAGAAATAATGGCTGAAAACTTCCCACACTTGATGAAAGACATGAATATATACATCCAAAAGGTCAACAAACTCCCAAGGAAAATGAACTCAAAGAAACTCACACCTAGATAGCTTATGTCAAACCTTTGAAAGACAAAGACAAAGAAAATATTTTGAAAGCAGAAACAGAGAAGCAACTCATTACATACAAGGGATTCTCAATAAGACTAGCAGCAGATTCCTCATCAGAAACTTTGGTGGCCAGAAGGCAGTAGACAAATATATTCAAAGTGCTAAAAGAAAAAAACTGCCCAACAAGAATTGTATATCTAGTAGTGTGTATATGTCAATCCAGACCTACTATATAGCACAGGGAACTCTACTCAATACTCTGTAATGGCCTATAGGGGAAAATAATCTAAAAAAGAGTTGACATATGTATAACTGATTCACTTTGTTGTACACCTGAAACTAACACAGCATTGTAAATCAACTATACTCCAATAAAAACTAAAAAAAAAAGAATCTTATATCTGGCAAAACTGTTCTTCAAAAATGAAGGAGAAATTAAGACATTTCCAGATAAACAAAATCTGATGGAGTACATTACCACTAGACTAGCAAATGTTCAAGGAAGTCCTGCAGGGTGAAATTAAGGACACTAGAGAGTAACTTAAAGTTGTGTAAAGAAATGAATATTCAATTAAGGTAAATACACATGCAAATATGAAAGCTAATATTAATGAAGCAGGTTATAATTATACATTTTGCTTTCTACATGATTTAAGAGTCTAATATATTTAAAAAGCAATTATTAGTCTAAAAGCTAGTATTATTATAACTGGTTTGTAACTACATTTATTTTTCTATATAATTTCCATGTAATATAATTCTCTATAATGCACTTAAAATAATTATGAGTTTATGTTTTAAAGCACACAATGTAGAAAGATGTAATTTTGTGACATCATCAACTGAATGGAATGGTGATGAAATTCTAAAGGATTAGGGATTTTATATGTTATTGAAGTTAAGTTGGTATAAATTCAAATTAGAATGTTATAACATTAGGATGCTAAATATAACCCCCATGGTAACTACAAAGAAAATAGCTATAGAATATACAAAACAGGAAATGAGAAAAAAAATTTAAATATTTCACTGCAGAAAACAAATGCAAAGGAAGACATAATGCAGGAACTGAGAGACAAAACCTATAAGGCATGTGGAAAACAAATAGTAAATGACAGAATTAAGTTCTTCCTTATCAGTAATTATTTTAAGTATAACTATATTCAACTCTCCATTCAAAGGACAGAGATTGGCAGAATAAATAAGATCACATGATCTAACTATATGCTGTCTATAAGAGATTTAGTTTAGATGCAAAGACACAAATAGATTGAAAGTGAAAGGATGAAAAAAGACATTCCATGCAAATACTAACATAAGTAGAGTGGGGTGGGTATACTAATATCAAACAAACTAAACTTTAGGTTTAAAAGGTTTTCAAGGAATGGAAAAGGACATTATATATTAATAAAAGGTTCAGTACAGCAAGAATATATGCACCTGATGACAGATCATCAAAATATATGAAGCAAAAACTTACAGTGTTAAAGGAAGAAATAAAAAGTTCTACAGTAATAGTTGTAGGCTTCAATATGCTATTCTTAGCCACTGTGGAAAACAGTATGGCAGTTTCTCACAAAATTAAAATAGAATTATCATATAACGAGCAATTCCATTGTCAGGGATATACCTAAAACATTGAAAGCAGAGTCTTGAAGAGATACAAGAGAATTGTACACCCATGTTCATAACAACATTATTCGCAATAGCTAAGATGTGGAAGCACCCCAAGTGTCCATCTACTGAAGAATGGACAAGCAAAATGTTATATATACATACAGTGGAATGTCATTCAGTCTTAAAAAGGAAGGAAATTCTGACATATGCTACAACATTGATGAAGCTTAGGATACTATGCTAAGTGAAATAGACCCATAGCAAAAAAGGCAAACTGTATGATTCCACTTAGAAAGTAGAATGGTGGCTGCCAAAAGCTGGGGGGAAAGGGACATGGGGTGTTATTGTTTAATGGATATAGAGTTTCAGTTTTACAAGATGAAAGAGTTATGGAGATGGATGGTGGTAGTGATTGTACAACATTATGAATGTATTTAATGCCACTGGTGTGTACACTTAAAAATGGTAAAGATTATACATTTTAGTCATATGTATTTTGCCACAACAAAAAATTGAAAAAAGTTAACCAAATAAAAATAATAATTAAAAGTGGGTGATATAACATTTTTTGTATTCTATTCATTTGAATTAAGTCACTAGACCCACAGTTTATTCAAGGGGAGGTCATTACAAAGGAGTGTGAATACCAGGAGATGAGAATCACTGGGGGGCAATTTTAGATTCAACTTAATACACTCTCTCTTTGGGTTACATAAAGGATGACCACACTGTCTTTCTGGAACATGCATTTTAGCTCTTCTCTCAACAATGTGATATTAAAATAAATGGACCATGAGGTGAAAGAATGGCAATAAATACAATGAGATTGTACAGAATCGGCTATTGGACAAATCAAGTTGAGTTCTTCCCTATGTTCCTTTTCAGCTGATTAACTGTATCTGTCCAGTACCAATATATACTCTTTTATATTAAAATCTTCATCAGTAAATACATAAATAAATCTAAGTCAGATGATGAGTTGAAAACTGAAAGCCACTTTCAGATCTTATGCTTCACATTGAAAGTACTTAAATATCAATTGTGTTTAAGCCTCAAATATGTTTGGGTTTATTTAAATAGTAAATTCAGTTAACTGGGTAAAACCGATTTTTATGTATGGGATTAACTGAAACCTTAAAATTATTTTAAGAATTTTTTTTTGAAAAAATATACATACATTTGAAAGTTACCTCTTCTGTCATTCTCTATTGTCAATTTACATACTTTGGGGTCATCTTAACAATTCATTAAGAAGGATTCTTTTAATTTAGGCTCAGTCACTCATATAGTGTAAGTCAAATCAGTCCTCTAAAGCTTAGTCCATTTAAAAAGTGTAATATACTAAAACTATGCCAGGAAATATTGTTGTAAATATCCCTTTTATATATTCCAGTATTATAAAGCTCACCACAGGTATTTTACCCATTAAATGTTAGTAGTTCATAATTAAGACACTGGGGACAACAGTGCTTCTGAAAAAGTATATATATGTGTGACCTCTGAAGAAGTACATATTTTGGTTACATTTCTAAAATATTGAATGATATGTATTTACTCAAAGAATATTGCTTCTCAGAGTCCATAAATGTGGTGATATAAACCAATTTAAAGAGATAAGAAACATTAATATTAACTCAACTGGAAGAGTTAAGAAATGCTAAATAATATTTTACTAATCATGTTTCTGTAAGGCAGTAGATAAGTGAAATTATTGCAGCTATTGTTTTCATAAGATTTTCTTATGACTGTATAAATTTTAAAAAGAACAAAACTTTCCCAAATAAAGGTTGATCGATTAATAATTCTTAGTGCTAATTATTATAAAGTGTGAAAATAATACTTTCCTTTTGAATCAGTGTATTGAATAAATAGCAGGCTTTGACTTTATCATATTCAGGGATTTCAGAAGAATATTGTAAAAATCAGAAACATCCATAACATACCCTCACAGCCATTTATTTTATTTAGAACTCCAGAAACTCCATCGTAATGAAATGTACACTGAACCAAATTGTACTGTGCCTCACTGTGATGCCTGCATTCTCAGAATCTAGAATTATTTGCCTGTGAGGCTAAGTTAGATAAAATATTACTTTTAACCTTGGGAGAGAAAATAATTTATAAAAGAATCAATTGAATAGCACATATGGGAAAAGTAACTGAGAAAACTGAGCATTATTTTAAACATTCATGGATGTGTTACTGAACTGAACTTGAGTCCCCTTTTGCAAGTGCGGTAAAAGCCAATCTACTGACACCGAGTTGCGAAGGAAAGTGCAGTGTTTATTGCAGGTGCCAGGCAAGGAGTCCAGGTAGCTAATGCTCAAAAGACTAGAACTCCCCATGGCTTTCAGGGAAAGGTTTTTAAAGACAGGGTGAGGGAGAGGGTTGTGGGGTGTGGGATCAGCCTGTAGACATTCTTCTGATTGGTTGGTGGTGACGTAATGGTAATTGGGAGTCAACATCATCAACCTTCTGATTCCAATCAGTCTGAAGTCTACGTGCTTGGGGGCAGCATCCAGTTAACTTCTTCCATCTTGTGGGGGTTTCAGTAACTACAAAACAGCTCAAAGGGTTTGGCTGAGAATATTATCTATAGCCCTTGAAAAGGAACTAAAAGGTCCTTTGTTTAATGGCTAAATTATAATTATTTTATCTTGCTTGACTGTTTTCCTTTGTTTCTTCATTTTCTCACTTCTCTGATTAAATTAATTCTTTGGAACTCAGGGAAGGCCTAGGAGGCTAAAGTTTTTCTACAAACAAGAGACAGGCAGAGGACATGGGGTAGGGTTGCTCTATCCTGGGAAGGCCCCATAGGGTCCTGTTCAATTACAGATGCATACATAGAGCAAATTCACAACTCCTCTATGCTTGGGGTTCTGAAAGATGAATACAATATCAGCCTCCAGAAGTTAAATGAAAATATAATTGCAGAATATTTACTATCTATAAGACAAAAGATGTGTCTTTTATTTACAAAAAAATACACTAGTCAAGATATTCTTTGCTGAATTTAAAACAATTTTTTGATTAATGGTGTCCTAGATTTTCTGAGTAAATGCAGTTATTTATCTTTTGTTCATATATCCACATGGCTAACCTCACTTTTCCAAGTCTTTGTTCAAATGACATCTTCTTAATGAGGCCCATCCTGATGAGTCCATTTAAGAGTGTAACCAACCCCACACCCACCCTTCAACACACTTCATTCTTCCTTACTTTGCTATAGATTTTCTTTTTTCCATATTTATTATCATGTAGAATGCTATTCAATTTGCTTATCATTCTATCTCCTCTGTAAGAATGTAAGCTTTATGAGAGTAGTAGGTGTTTAAAATTTTATTCTGTTGTTTCTATTTTGTTCACTGATATAACCAGAACACTTAGAATAGCAATTATTAAAATTTTATTATGTAGATTTTTTTTTAAATTAACAATAAGAATGACAACAGTAATAGTAAAAGTTACAGTAGTTTGGAGCTCATTACATATAATCCCATGGCAATGCAATCATTCAGATATGGTTTGTGATCCTGATTGGACAATAGATTTAACTTTGAAGCTTTATGAATGGCACATATTCCCATTGTGTACAAAGTTGTAGAGATAGACAACAGACAACCTTTTTTAAAAATGCCCATGGGAAGATACTGCTTGACTGTATGATGTGTGGAGAGGAATTATTGGAGAAAGTATATATAGAGAGACAAAGATTACATCTTAGAGTTCTTGTATGCCGCAGCTAAGAAAGAGAAAAAATTTTGTTAGAATATAGGTTTTGTGTAATATTTTACTTAGTTTATTTTTTATGAGCATATTATAGTCCTCATTTAAAAATTAGTTTTCCATTTACCATTTAATAATTTGTTTTCTTAATGTAACTTTATGAATTAAAAAAACATATGACCAAACATTATCAATATTTGGTGCTTGCTGTTATAATTTAAGATTTATTCATTAGATTAATTCATATATAAATCAGGCTGTCATATGAAATGTGTGTTCCAAAAGTGTTGGCTGGTGTTATCCAATTGAACAAAATCAGATATCACACTGAACCCTGAAATAATGAGATTAGCCACTTAAGATGTTGGAAGAGTGGTAATGCAAGTGATACATTTTTCATATCTCTATCAAAAGCTACTCAGTGCCCATATATGTGGAAAACCAGTATATCTGGATCATATCAATATGGGAAGAATGGCATTTATATGTTATCTAGAATTGTTCTTTCAGGTCAAGTGGCCAATAACATTTGGTGTCCTTTATGAGGTTCTCTTTTGTTTATTGTGTTTTGTCTTTCCTTTCATAAATATTAGTTCCCATTTGTTCTATCTTTTGCCCCATAAATTTTGGCACCCTTGCTTGCTTATACTAAGTTTGTTTCTTTTCATCTTTTTGCATTTTATACCTCAACAATCTTTAATCCTGGCCCCAGACTTACTCCTGAATCCCAGATGAGTATCTTCAGTTCTCTACTTATGAATGTCTTACATGGAAGTGAAACAACATGTTCCACAATAAACCTGCTTGTTCCTAAACAAACTTCATCTTGAAGTTTCTGTTTTAGTGAATGATACGCCTGCATTTACCTAGTTCACTAGATGCAATATGAGTTTCCTTGAGCTTCACGTTGAGTCAGTTACTAATTCCTGTACTTAAACTTTCTAAATAACTTCATAGCTATGCATATCTGAATAGTTCCAGTACCCTCAATGTCATTCTTCATACTGACTTTATGTTATAGCATGATTAACATTATTTTGAGTGGATTTCTAGATACAAATCTGAGTGGCTAGAGATACCCATGGAGATAGGAAAAACTAGAGTTGATTATACATCTTTCGAAGTTAAATCTATGCTTCCTACTGCAGTTCATTCTCCATGCAGCAGGCAAAGTGATGTTCTTTAAAATGCATTATTACATCAACTTGCTGCCTAAAGATGTTCACTCTTCCCCTTGTAAATAGATTAAAATACAAACTTGTTGCTCTGGTGGGAAAGATTCTAGCCTGCCTTTCTACTCTCTGACACTTTCTCAACCCATTTTACCATCATCCTATTACAGCGAAACTGGTCTGCTTGTGAAATACCCAAGCTCATACCTTTTCTCCTCCTTTCTTGAGGGTTAGGTAAAGTTGCCATAGCACCTTTTAATTTTCATTATAGCACCTTTAATATTAAATCATAACTTGTTTTTATTTGTATCTTTCAGAAATGTGACTCTCAATAATATTGCATTCCCTAGAATTATTTGCTTAATAAATATCTTGGAAACAGACATACAGATGGCCACTTAATCTGACCCTGGAAATTCACATAATAATGTGAAGAATGTGTTGTGATATATTTGTAGAAACTCTGAAGGACACAGGTCTTATTTCTAAATAAGATTTAGCAGTCATAGACAGAAGAAAATAAATGGGTATATCAAAGATGGGGGAAGATGTTTTATGTATTGTCAGTGACTTTCTGGTAGTATTTTGAGGTATACATGAGTAGAGCTCTGTATATTATGAATGGCATGCTGTAATAGAAACAGGGAACTCATTGGTTTCAGGGCATCCAACTCATATTTGAAAGTAGAGAAAATGTAGATATTTAAAGTTAGTAAAGGCTTTGTGGATAGTTTTTTGTTTTATAAGTTAACTAACATTATTTGGAGTTATTTGAAGTAAAATAAATATGTATCTAAGGTTGCAAATGTCTTCTTTGGGGGTTTAAATATTTTGCTTCCAGTCAAAGAAGTGTTCTTAATGTGAATTTACTTATACATAAATACTTATTTTGTGCTCGTAGTGTTGAATGGTAAACATTCAATCATGAAAGAGTCTAGGTCCTTGCTCTGGCATAAATTATTGACTAATGGAGAAGATGAAGCTTGTAAACACATCAGTATTTTATGTTGTGTGAAGTGCCACAGTAAAGCATGATAAAAGTGCAGCTGAGGACACAAATACTAACGCTATCAACAAAACATGCTAGAATCATCACAAAGAGAAAATGATGCCTCAATTTCTAATATTATATGGACTCATTACAGAATTTTCCTACTATAATCATACATTTACTATGACACATTATTTCTGCTGAAACATGTGTGTTTACAAGTTTTTCTTACCCCTAGAGTGATGCTCGATTTCTATTTTGTTCCTAGTAGACTGTAGAGTATCACAGAATAGTTAAGAAATCTATTTTTCGAATCAGGGTCCCTAAATTTATTTCTTTATTTAAAAATCTGTTTATTTTATTTTATTTTTGTCTGTGTTGGGTCTTTGTTGCCGCGTACAGACGAGCGGGGGCTACTCTTCATGCGGTGCGCGGGCTTCTCATTGCGGTGGCTTCTCTTGTTGCGGAGCACTGGCTCTAAGTGCGTGGGCTTCAGTAGTTGTGGCACGTGGGCTTCAGTAGTTGGGGCGCGTGGGCTCTAGAGCGCAGGCTCAGTAGTTGTGGCACATGGGTTTAGTTGCTCTGTGGCATGTGGGATCTTCCTGGACCAGGGCTCGAACCCATGTCCCTGCATTGGCAGGCAGATTCTTAACCACTGCACCACCAGGGAAGTCCCAAGGTCCCTAAATTTAAATCTACCACTTATTAGCTCAATTGCATTATGCCACTGCTTCCCTGTTCCTTAAAATGGAGATAATAGTAGCCTGTAGAATACAGACTTGGTATGAAGATTAAATGAGTTATTGTCAGTTAAGTTACCAGGAACTTATGAAGTACTTAGTGACTACCAATAATCTTACCATTATTGTTAGAATGAGAGTTCCTTAAAGACAGAAACAATATTATATTTTGGGGGCATCCCTTTTACGTGCATTGGTGCCTATCTGCCAGTAGAATAAATATTCTAAAATGTGCCTGGTTTAGATAATCTAAATTTTTGGCTGAAATTAAAAAGTGTATGTGTGTGTGTGTGTGTGTGTGTGTGTGTGTGTGTAAACATCTTACTCTAAATTACCCTGATACTCCCTATATTCAATGATAAAATTAAGCATCCAACAGCAGTCTATTCAAAATCAGGACTACTTTCTATTTCATAGGGTACAGCTAATAATGATGACACTAAAAGCCCATTCAACTACACATACATCACTGCCTGTAAGACATACTACTCTGTGTAGTTGTCCTTTCTCAAGGTGGATGTGGCTGATAACATATAAAGGTAGTGCCAGCTGATAACATATGATGGTAGTGACACCTTCTTGTTTGTAGCTTGGCTGCTTTTGGGTTCTAAGCGTCACTTGTTTATTCAAGGAGATAGCCGAAGGGTTCACTCTCAAAACAGCATCCAGGTAAACAAGATATGAATTACAGAAATCTGTGTTTAGCCATTTCTTACAATGACTGCTCTTATTCTCTCCACATGAGTCTTCGGGTAATGTAGGGGTGAAGGGGCATTTGTCAGGATTCTATTTCATTCAAGATTGTGATAGGTAGTACACATTTGTTGTTTAGCAGCCACAAGTCCACTCGTTATTTTAGCATTAGTACTTTAATTTGTTGTGGTGAAAGTATCCTAGATGCTCCAATAAAACTTATTCTGTCCTCAATTCTAATTGTGGAACTTATGACCTCTGCTGAGTTATTCATTGCCATCTCCTGCTGATCATGATA
The DNA here is from genome assembly GCF_039906515.1 of Pseudorca crassidens. NCBI lineage: Eukaryota > Metazoa > Chordata > Mammalia > Artiodactyla > Delphinidae > Pseudorca > Pseudorca crassidens. The sequence goes on along the minus strand of NC_090299.1, from coordinate 35,322,525 downwards.
GTTAGATAGATGAAGGACATGGCCCAAGTCAGCCAATCAAGTCAGTGTAATTCGATTACAGAGCTTTTCCTTGAGTTATTGGGGAAAGAAGACGTTCCCTTACCAGATGATGTAGACAAGAGAAGGTGTGCCAGATGGAATTGTGACAATTATTCTGTAAATAATGCAGTCCTGAGAAGAGAGCCCACTTTAAGGATGTGGTTTAGAAAAAGATTAGAGGTGGCATACTCATTTTATGTTTAAATAATTTGAGACCTGTATCAATCCATAATTAAGGTTAATACACTTTGTACCTCTCGGTTTTAAACTAGCAAACACTTTTTTCTCTAAGTAAATTTCACCTAGGCATTTCGCTACTTGTAACAAAAAAATACTGATACTTGTTGCTGTGCTTCTGAATGTCTTAACTCCTTAATCTTGCTTTAATGAAACAAAGTTGAGTAATACTGTGGATTAACTAGTCCTGCTGCCAGATTATTGCCTGCTTTTGCCTGCACTCCGAAAATATGCTAACAGTTGCTCCCCATTCCTATCTGCTAAGGTGAAATAACAAAAAACATAACAAAGAAAAATCCCATACAATGGTTACTGATATTCATATCTTATGTCAATTCAATCTGTATCATATGAAAATAATTTTGGGCTTCCCTGGTGGCACATTGGTTAAGAGTCCGCCTGACGATGTAGGGGATACGGGTTCGTGCCCTGGTCCGGGAAGATCCCACATGCTGCAGAGCGGCTGGGCCCGTGAGCCATGGCCGCTGAGCCTGCGCGTCCGGAGCCTGTGCTCCGCAACGGGAGAAGCCACAACAGTGAGAGGCCTGCGTACCACAAAAAAAAAAAAAAAAAAAAAAAAAAGAAAAAAGGAAAGGAAAGAAAAGAAAATAATTTCATTTCTTCTGAAACAAGAAGATAGTCTTTTTTCTCTAAAGAAAGTTACATCTTTCATTTTTCTTGAAAACACGAGTCATTGTTTCATGGTTTTACTTTTAAGATTTTCTACAGGGAGAGGGTACTTAGTAGAAAGATGTTTGAAACAGAAAAAGGGAGAATATAAACAAAATCACTATGAACATAGTGATTAGAAGCTCATTAAAGGAAGATCAAAAGTGACCTCACAATGCTGGTGTTTCTTTTTCTCTTAAATGCCATGAGATGACTACAAGATATTTTATGGTGGTTTTTTTTTTTCAGATCAAAATAAAATGATACTCCTCTTACAGTTTCTCTTTTATAATATGCTCTTTTTTCAGCATCTCTATAAACCAGCATTTACGGTGATGTTTTCCTTTATGTTGGGAAAACTGTGTGCCTTAGTGTATGTGTGTTTCTTGGGGCAGGGGAGGTTGATATGATTCTCTCTTTTATGATTTAAATTAAGCCCTCGTGTTGCCAAGGGTTGCTTAAAGTGCCATGGAGTTACAATACTTGCATTGCAACAACTATGGTTACATTCTCAGATAGCTTTCACTTCAAGGATCCCAGCTCATATGTGCTACTATGAGCCCATGAAAAAACCTATTTCATATACCCTGATTTGGCTTTTGAAAGTTGCTGCAGTGTTTCCTTCTGTGTTCTTAAAGTCAAGCGTGGGCCCATGGCAGAAAAAGCAAAAGAAGTCAGGCCAGGCATAGCTAGATCAAGAAAGCTAAGCATCTAGTACCTAATATTAAGTAAAATGCAAAGAATTCTGAGGAATTCAGCTAGAAAATTGTGTCCTAAATAGTACCAGAGTAAAAAGTCATGCAGTGATTAAAGATTTAAAAGTACCATTTTCTGGCCATCTTCAGAAGTTTGCGGTTGAACCTCTCATTGAAGATTTATATGGCTTCCCCTGTAAATAACTCAAATAATTTGCATTGATTTTTACTAGAGTGAGCCTAATTGTAGCACAAGGCAAAAATATCCGCATTAGCCATTTTTCGGAGAGAATTAGCTCTCAAACTGTTCCTTCTACCACCACCTTACCCCCCCCCCCCCAAATCTATGCTTGACCCCAGTGGAGACTAGTTTCCATGTTTATTAAGCCACATCATTAAGCAGGGTAACAGATGTCTGTACTTATTTTCATTTGGCACAAAAAGTTTTTACTTTTAACAGAGAAACTGTACTTCTAACTATGTCTTAGATACACCTCCTTGCTGGTAATATAGTAATGCCCCTCATTAAAGCTGTTCTGCTTTAGTAATATATAATCTTCAAGTCCTACATGTTAACTCAATTGTAAAAGTGTTTTACATAGGAATCTGTTTTATTTTGGAACTGATGGCTCTAGAAATGGTGTGCTAAAGCAGTTGCGTCAGTTTCAAGCATCTGCATCATGTGAGTTCCAAGGGGGCATGCCTATCTTTTTCACTGCTCTAATTTTCAGACACAAGAATGAAGAAGATACAGTAAATATTTGTTGAGTAAAATTGAGACATCCCTCTTGGAGGAAACCATGGATACGAAGTTACAAATTGTTTTGGTGCTTCAGTAGAAGGTTGCGAGGAAACCATGGTAGAAAACTTAGGGTAAGAGTAAGAGAGACAAGTGAGTACTGGAAAGATGGCAACAACTTATTCTTTCTAAATTAGAATACTTTTAAACTTAATAAGTGTATCCTATGCATCATCTGTACTCTCTTGAAATAGGATGTTTCCGATAAAATATAAATTTTCCTCTATAAAATTCAAAACATAGGATACTTGCCTTACAATTATCTTCTTTCACTATAAAATTCAATATATTTCAATATGCATTTAATTTATAAAAAGAAGAACCAAGCATGACTGAGAAATACATGCCATTAGTTAGTAAAAGCACTTGTTCCATAAAGACAACTAATTTGTTAAATACATTTAATAAACACAAAACTAGGCTGAGAGTATTCCAAAGGACATTTAAGAGAAGGCAACAGAACAGTATGAAATTCCATGTACACAAATGAAAAGGGCTTAGTAAAGATAATAATCATATGGTAATTGGGAGGGATTAATATACTGGAGCCTTTCATAAAGTTAAAAGTTTTAGATCATTTGCAGCACTGTTTCAACTCCTTTCATTCATAATATTTGATTTTTAAGGGGCAGTTTTTATAACAAGTATTTCTTGACTGGGATTTCCTATCTATTGGCTTCATTGTGAGATTCATTCAAAAGTTCCTCCTGGACTCAGATTTTTAACCCATATTTCCATTACTAAACATTCTAATTCCCTTAGACAGGTGATGCTAAGCTATAGGATAGTATTTTGAAAAGCTATTTTCGAGTTCAACAATTCCTAACAAAAAGTAAATTGGGATTAAACACTGAAGGTTTTTTCAGTCAAATATCCTTTTTGTGATCTAGGAATCTGCTTTATTTATTTATTTTTTAACATATGTGACTTTCTCCACAACATTTTTAGTACATAAGGTATTGAATTTCTTATCAAAGTCATAATGTAAACACTAGATTCTACTCTAATCACATATTTGCATCTCTTAAAAGTAATTTGTTCAGCAAAATTGCAACCAAAAACAGTAGTTTCATGATAAAAATAAGGTAAGGTGCAGACTGCTCTAATCCTAAACAATTTCGTACCCAGAACACTAAAATTAATAATAATAATTCTAATAAAAATTCTACGTTGGTTAAAAAGATCTTTCAAATTGTCAATAAGTAAATACTACAAATATATTTTTTTTTAACTTTCTAAAAAGGTAATGGAAAGTTGTGCAAGAAAGGGTTAAAGCTACTCAGTGTGGACACAAGGGCAAATGAGCAAAACATTAAAAGAACCATGCAATTAACACTTCTAATACAGAGCCTGTGGCCAAACAGAATGGGAAAGAAAGATATTTCATATTATACTGACAACATTTTCCTGTGTGTCAGTCACCTATGGGCTACTTCACATTACAGAAACATCCTTTACTGTAAGGTCTAATAGCCAGTCAAATCCACTTCACTTGGAGATGAGTTTTCATGAGCTCAGTTCTCACTATGTTGAATTTCATCATTCCTCTTTTTTTCCTTCCCTGCCTAAAACAATACAAAGTCCAGCTTAGCATCTGTATTTGGGACTATCCACTCTTACCTGCCAGTACCTCTTTTGGGCCCTAGAATGAAAAAAGTGGACATGGGGGCAGGGAGTTTTACATAAATAGAAAACAGAATAGTCCAGGAATGATCATTAATTGCTGGGTGTAGGATGGTAGAACTTGAGCAAAAGGGCAAGACTGAGATGTTAACAAAAAGACCAGCAATTCATGACACAAAGGAAGGACAGTCTGATATGGACAGTCTGATATACTGTAATGTAAAATTTAACTCTTAAAATGTAATTCATTTTAAGTTTTTGAATTAATTCTTAGATTTCTTAGATTAAGAAAGCTATAGTTTTTTAAAGATTTTTTTTTGATGTGGACCATTTTTAAAGTCTTTATTGAATTTGTTAATATATTGCTTCTGTTTTATGTTTTGGTTTTTTGGCCTCGAGGCATGTGGGATCTTAGCTCCCTAATCAGGGATCAAACCCACAGCCCCTGCATTGGAAGGTGAAGTCTTAACCACTGGACTGCCAGGGAAGTCCCAAGAAAGCTATAGATTTGAAAATGGTTTTTAAATTAAAGGGCACACCTGTTTGTTTGTTTTTAATAGACAATTATTTAAGAGAGGTTTTAGATTCACAGAAAAATTGAGGGGAAGGTACAGAAATTTCCCATAAATGCCCTATCCCCACACGTGCATAGCCTCCCCCATTATTAACATCTCCCACCAGAGTGGTACAATTGTTACAAATTATGAACCTATATAGACACATCAAAGCCCATAGGTTACATTAAGTTTCATTTCTGGTGTTGTACATACTGTGGGTTTGGATACATGTATAATGACATGTATCCATCATTATGGTATCATACAGAGTAGTTTCACTGCCCCCCACGAAAATCTGTGTTCTGCCCATTCATCTGTCCCCCTCCAACTGCTGGCAGCTGCTGATTTTGACTATCTCCATAGTTCAGCCTTTTCCAAAATGTCATATAGTTGGAATCATATGGTATGTAACCTTTTCAGATTAGCATCCTTTACTTAGTAAAATATGCATTTAAGGTTCCCCCATGTCTTTTCATACTTTGATAGCTCATTTCTTCTTAGTGCTGAATAATGTTCTGTTGCCTGGATGTAAGACAGTTTAGTCATCTACCTACTGAAGGACAACTTGGTTACTCCCAAGTTTTGGTAATTATGAATAAAGCTGTTATAAACATCCATGTACATATTTTTATGTGGACATAGCTTTCCATTTATTTGAGTAAATACCAAGGAGTACAAGTGATGGGTTATACAGTAGAAGCATGTTTAGTTTTTTAAGAAACCACCAAGTAGCTATACCATTTTGCATTCCCACAAGTGGTGAATGAGAGTTCCTATTGCTCCAAGTCTTCTCCAGCATTTGGTATTCATGGTGTTCAGATTTTGGCCATTCTAATAAGTGTGTAGTTATCTCTTTGTTGTTTTTATTTGCATTTCCCTGATGACATAAGAAGTAGAGTGGGCTCAAGTTTAAAAATATAAATTATCAAGGAAAAACTAAATATTTTTGTATCCTCTGTTCAAATTTTCATGCAATTCTGATATCTCACTTTTAACTATCAGGGGAGGTTAATTCTAGCAATATAATACGTTATGGATTTGAATTTAAACAGTTGTATCAGAGTTAATTGATGTAAGGATATTCAAACTGAAAAGAATTTTTTATCAAAATAAAAGATGTTGGAAAATGCCACTTTTTAGTTTAAATAGCATATACATTTCTAGAGGAAGATTTCTATTCTTGCCAATAGTATTCTCTGATGTAGTTAAAATTCTCTAAAATGATTTAACATGAAAACTGAAATTTATATATGTTTTAAACAGTATGGACCACATAAGGGTCATGAACAAATGCCATGTTAAAAAAAAAAAAAAGCAAGTCTGTTTCTTAGTATGCAATGGCTTTGTTCAAGATTTTAACTTGGTAAATGTAATAATTAAATGAGACAATTCATGCGAAGCATTGTAATAGGTTTAACATGTAGGAATTTCACTAAATACTATCTACTGATATTTTGATTAGATATGAACTTACAGTAGTTTTAAAGAAAGAAACCAAACTTCAGTTGAGATCAGCTTTACTATTAGTATCCTGAGTTGATTCAACTTGAAAACTGTTACCAAGAGTAATGAATAAATAGGCTAAATGCAAGGGTTGAGAGAGAAGATAGTCAAGTAATTTCAGGGTTAAGTGCCTTCGATGGTAAATTCTATCAGATACTTAAGAGGAGAGAAACTATGCAAACATAGAGAAAAAGAAGGAACACTTTCATACACGTTTTATGAGGCCTGCATTACCCAGATAAAAAACCAGACAAAACATTACATGAGCGAAGAAAAAAGAATGATATAGATCACCATTCCTTATAAACATAGATGCAACAATCCATAGCAATAGGTAAGCAATCTGAATCCAATAACAAAATAATATCATAAAATTGATAATGCATTTTGATAGTGGCATTTATCCTAGGAATGCAAGGTGGGTTCAGGATTTGAAAGTTAATCAGTAGAATCCACTGCACCAAAAGCCAAGAAAAGAAAAAGGAAAAAAATATGATTATTTTAGTAGACAGAGAAAAAAAAAAGCATTTGACAAAGTTCAATACACTTTATGAAAACAACTCTCAGTGGAGTCAGAATAAAACAGTCTCTCCTCAGTCTGGTAAAGGACATATATAAAAACCTGCAGCTAACGTGATCTTGAGACTGAATGCTTTCTTCTCCAATTTTTGATGAGATTTTAATTCCCAGTAGAAGTGGTAGAATGCAGAGTTTAAGAAAATCACTATGGAGTCAGATTACCTGGATTTGAAATCAAGCTCTATACTTACTACTTTTTGTTAATCTTTGGCAAATTATTTGCACATTCTAAGTTTTAGATTATTTTTGTGTGTGAAATGGAAAATAATAAAATAAAATACTACATTTACTTGTTAAGTTTTTAAATAAGATAAAACATATAAAATACTTGGTTTGGGAAAAACATATAAAATACTTGGTTTGGGACCTGGCATGTCATTAGTGTTCAACATGTTGCTTAGAAAGAAGAATACTTTCTACTGAATCTTATGCAGATTTGGGAAAAGTCTGTGAGAAAGGGAGTTAAAGAAAACAGTGTTTAAGAATCAAGCAAGTAGGGAGGGTGGGAGGGAGACACAAGAGGGAGGAGATATGGGGATATATGTATATGTATAGCTGATTCACTTTGTTACACAGCAGAAACTAAAACTAAGACACCATTGTAAAGCAATTATACTCCAATAAAGATGTTAAAAAAAAAAAGAATCAAGCAAGTATTGGGCTTTTTGTTTTTGTCTCTCAAAGTTTGTTTTTACAGGTTATACTCCATTAAATGTTATACCAAATAATGGCTATAATTCCCTACACTATACAATACATCTTTGGAAACATAATATTGTAAATCAACTATACTTCAATGAAAAAGATAAGGAAGAGCATAATAGAAGAAATAAATGAAATTAAATTTTTTTTAAAGAGTTATATGAATTGTTTTGCTGTCCTATTGCTTAATTGCAAAACTCAAGGTGGGATCTCTAAATGTGACAGGGGGGCCTCCTTGTGGCTGAGTCAGATGTATCTTGGAAAGCAAGCCATTTACTACCCCTCATTGGTTCACACAGTGTGTAGGTCAGTTAGGCGGATGGCGAAACTCTGAGTGTGAGCAGTTACAGTATAACACAGAGCATTAATAGTCTAACATGACCGAGCTCACTTCCCCAGATGGCTGTATATCCTGTGAAGTAATTTGTCATCATCCATGAGTCACCTCTCTCCTAAGTTATCTATCCAGTGACAGTTCAAATGAATGAGATCACTATTTTTTTTAAAAAATGTGCATGTGCTTAAAGATCATTGTCGATAAGAATAGTTTAAATTAAAGATAATTTATCAGTTGTTCTAACCTCTAAGGATATGTTACTGGTTGAACTGTATTCTCCCAAATTGATATGCTGAAGTCCTAACCTCCAGTACCTCAGAATGTGGCTGTATTTGGGGATAGGGTCTCTAAAGAGGGAGTTAAGTTAGAAGGAAGTCATTAGGGTGGACCCTAATCCAATATGACTGGTTTCCCTATAAGAAGAAGAAATTTGGACATAGAAAAACACAGAGCAAAGACCAAGGGAAAACACAGGGAGAAGTTGCCACTTACAAGCCAAGGAGAGGAGCCTCAGAAGAAACCAACCAGCTAACATCTTGATCTAGAATTTATATCCTCCAGAACTGTGAGGAAAAAATAAATTTCTGTTGTTTTATGCCATCCAGTCTCTAGTACTTTGTTGTAGCAGCCCTAGAAAACATTCAGGAAACATTTTCTTGAATTTGTTTATCGGATAATGTATTACCTGTCATAGCATTTCAAATTCCGTGATGAAATTCAAGTGAGGGAGGCTAATCATTTTTTATGCCTCAAAGGCACATCTTGTGGTATTGGACATGTAGTTTATTTGCCTGCTTTAATGAAAATAAACATTGGTATTCTTTGATACTAGGTATTTAATTGAATTTTATCCAGCACTGGAAATTCACTTGCTTCAGGTAGTCTGAGGAATCAATACTGTATCTGAGTAGGAATTTCTCTAAGTCTATCTAATTCATTACCTCACCATAAAAATGGTTAAGGAAGATCAATGTCAACTTTGTTTATGCAAGGCAGGTACTATGATAATAAAATAAAGTGACAGTAAAAATAACATTTTAAAGATCATTGCAATTCATAGTGTTGCTAGCTGGCTTTTTTCTTTTTTTTTTTTTTTTTTTCACTAAAAGAAGCAAACTAGTTGAGACAATAAGAAACTGGCTTCATCTTTCTAATCATTGACCTCTAGGGTAAATAAATCAAAAAGAAACAGTACTCTAATGTGAAGTAAACGGTACTCTAATGTGAAGTAAAATTGTTAGGAAAATTGGACAGAGAAAGGCATCTGTTTATAATGAAAAGATAGAAAAGAGTCAGACTAGGTAAAAGAGAAACATGAAAAAAGAAAACTTTGGGAGTCAGAACATTGTTGTTCATAGTGTGTGAATGATGTTTTGAACCCATACCTAATCGCCTGGCTTCCCTGTATGAACAAGCAACTGAAGTCTGAGGACCAGAAGTAGTCAAGCCATGTCTAAGAGGTGCTACTAGTATCACATCAATCACCATCCACAGCCGTCTCAGTAGCTAATGCCCCATGACAAGGAGCATAACCTGCTGTCTTGGGACCAAGAATAAGAAAATTTTATGTTTATGTAAAACGTAAATTTTTTGTTTATTAATTCTGTATTTTTCCATTGAGTCTGCATATTTTAAAAAATGCTTAATAAATGTGGTCAGTACTTGAGGATGTTTTAGAAAACACGAGTGATTTCTTTCCTTTGCTCTCAATATTTCTAGGTAATTCAGGGGTCAAGTGGAACAGTATCCGTTATAAATGACACAGTTTTATAAACAGGCATTTCAAATGCCATAGACATTTGAATTAACATTTTCTTCCATTCCATAATTACTTAATTAGTATCAATTAAGAGTGTGGCATGAGCATATGGTGACTTCCCATCTGCTCATTTCTTCCTCTCAATTTGTTATTATCATTAATTTAGTTGATGGTGACAGTGTTTAACCAAATCAAACTAATTAATAACAACCCACTAGGTCAAGGCCTTTCTCTTTGCATTTCATGCTCATTCATCAGTAGCTGACTTCTATAATGTTATCAAATTTGAGTAGAATAAAATATTTTGGGGACAAACATTTTGATGAACACTATTTGAAGATTCCTAAGTTTAGGTCATTCCTAATTCCTGAGTAATATTATTTTATTTTGAGTATGTTAAACATTCCAAATATAATTTCCCTTGAGGTTTTTCAGATTTTATTTTATGGAAATAAAAAATATAAATTCCTCTGTGTGATATATTTTTGTCTTCAAAAACACAAAAATGTCCCTTATAGTGCAGTATACAGTTGGGAAGAAATTTTAGCCTTGAGTACAAGCTCCCCCCTAGTGAAAGCTATTTCCGAATTTTTATCTGTTAATGTGCTACTTTCTCTTCTGGTGAAGAAAAGCCATTGGATTACCTGATATGCATCAGTTATCAGATTCAGTGTCAAGGTGGAGGTAGGTGGGTGTATCTATATGTATAATTTTTTATATATTTTATGAAAGGCTTAGCAAAAGTAATCATGACAAGTAAAATGCTGACATTAGCTGTATCTATACACAAATTCCCTACTTAAGAACAAAAATCTTGAAATCAGAAAACTAAACTCTAATTGGTTGTATGGATAACTGGACCAAGCAGCCCCAAGCACTTCTCCCGAGTTTTATCTTTTCTCAAGGTTCTCTCATGCCAAACATTACTGCCAAACTCTCACCACAAACAAGACCTTCAAAGCTCTAGCTCTGTCATAAACAACACACTTCCCATGAAACTCATTTACACAGCTAAAACTTTTAACTAGTTTTATAAAGGAAGAAGAATAGCAAAATAAATTCAAATTACAAGAGTGAAGCAGTATGGCTTATTGAAGGCAGAACCTAGTTAGGGTTCATGGACCTCATTTAAGTCTTGGCCAACGTATACAGTAGTCCAGTAGTTCTCACATTTTTTGGTCTCTAGATTCCTTCACTTTTTTGAAAATTATTGAGGGCATCACAAACTTCTGCTTATGTGGACTACACTATCAATGGTTACTGTATTTTAAATCAAACAGATATTCTGAAAATGGAAGAGTGGCTATGTTACAATACATATTCCATCACATGTTGACATAACATATTTTTATGAAAAGTAATTATATTTTCTAAAACAAAAATAAATGCAGTGAGAAAAGTGGCAATTGTTTACACGTTTGCAAGCACTTTTAACATCTGGCTTAATGACATAAAAATGAATTTTTGTGTCCATTTCTGCATTCCATGTTCTTGCAATATATTGTGTTGGTTTGAAATATATGAAGGAAACGACCTCATACAGTTTTTTTTTTTAATTGAAGTATAGTTGATTTACAATGTTGTGTTAGTTTCAGATGTACAGCAAAGTGATTCAGTTATGTGTGTATGTGTACATATATATTCTTTTTCAGATTCTTTTCCATTATAAGTTATTACAAGATATTGAATATAGTCCCCTGTGCTATACAGTACGTCCTTGTTGTTTACCTATTTTATATGTAGTAGTGTGTACCTGTTAATCCCAAACTTCTAATTTATTCCTCCCTCCCCTCCCTTTCCCCTTTGGTGACCATAAGTTTGTTTTCTATGTCTATGAGTCTACTTCTGTTCTGTAAATAAGTTCATTTGTATCATTTTTTTTTAGATTCCACATATAAGTGATATCAAATGATATTTGTCTTTCTCTGTCTGACTTACTTAGTATAAAAATCTGTAGGTCCACCCATGTTGCTGCAAATGACATTATTTCATTCTTTTTTATGACTAATATTCCACTGTATATATGTAGCACATCTTATTCGTTCACCTGCCAATGGACTCTTAGGTTGCTTCCATGTCTTGACTACTGTAAATAGTGCTGCTATGAACATTGGGGTGCATCAAATGAGAGTTTTTAATCTTTTCTGGGTATACGCCCAGGAGTGTGATTGCTGGATCATATGGTAACTCTATTTTTAGTTTTTAAGGAACCTCCATACTGTCCTCCACTGTGGCTGCACCAATTTACTCTCCTAACAACAGTGGAGGAGGGTTCCCTTTTCTCCACACCCTCCCCAGGATTTATTATTTGTAAATTTTTTTTATTGAAGTAAAATTATTTCCAATGCTGTGCCAATCTCTGCTGTACAGGAGTGACTCAGTTATACACAGACAGACATTCTTTCCATTATGATTTATCACAGGATATTGAATATAATTCCCTGTGCTATACAGTAGGACCTTGTTGTTTATCCATATTATTTGTAGACTTCTTTTTTTTTTTTTGCAGTTACAAAGGAAATATTTATTCATCTATTAGAGTAGTACTAATTTTAGTTTCTGCAGATGTTTATTTTCCATTACTGATGTGTAACAAATGAGGAGTAAGCATAACAACAAAAACATATGTTAATGCATGGAGCTGTTAAATAATTTTTTAACATCTTTATTGGAATATAATTGCTTTACAATGGTGTGTTAGTTTCTGCTGTATCACAAAGTGAATCAGCTATATGTATACATGTATCCCCATATTCCCTCCCTTTTGCACCTCCCGCCCACCCTCCGTATCCCACCCCTCTAGGTGGTCACAAAGCACTGAGCTGATCTCCCTGTGCTATGCAGCTGCTTCCCCCTAGCTACCTATTTTTTTTTTTTTTTTTTTTTTTTTGGCGGTACGGGCCTCTCATCACTGCGGCCTCTCCCGTTGCGGAGCACAGGCTCCGGACGCGCAGGCTCAGCGGCCACGGCTCACGGGCCCAGCCGCTCCGCGGCACGCGGGACCCTCCCGGACCGGGGCACGAACCCGCGTCCCCTGCATCGGCAGGCGGACTCCCAACCACTGCGCCACCAAGGAAGCCCATTTTACATTTGGTAGTGTATATATGTCCATACCATTCTCTCACTTCGTCCCAGCTTACCCTTTCCCCTCCCCGTGTCTTCAAGTCCATTATCAACGTCTGTGTCTTTATTCCTGTCCTGCCCCTAGGTTCTTCAGAACCATTTTTTTTTTTTTTTTAGATTCCATATATATGTGTTAGCATATGGTATTTGTTTTTCTCTTTTTGACTTACTTCACTGTGTATGACAGACTCTAGGTCCATCCACCTCACTACAAATAACTCAATTTCGTTTCTTTTTATGGCTGAGTAATATTCCATTGTGTATATGTGCCACATCTTCTTTATCCATTCATCTGTCGATGGACACTTAGGTTGCTTCCATGTCCTGGCTATTGTAAATAGAGCTGCAATGAACATTTTGGTACATGACACTTTTTGAATTATGTTTTTCTCCAGGTATATGTCCAGTAGTGGGATTGTTGGGTCATATGGTAGTTCTACTTTAAATTTTTTAAGGAACCTCAATACTGTTCTCCATAGTGGCTGTATCAATTTACATTCCCACCAAAAGTGCAAGAGGGTTCCCTTTTCTCCACACCATCTCCAGCATTTATTGTTTGTAGACTTTTTGATGATAGCCTTTCTGACCGGTGTGAGACGATACCTCATTGTAGTTTTGATTTGCATTTCTCTAAAGATTGGTAATGTGAGCACTCTTTCATGTATTTGTTGGCAATCTGTATATCTTCTTCAGAGAAATGTCTGTTTAGGTCTTCTGCCCAATTTTTGATTGGGTTGTTTGTTTTTTTGTTATTGAGCTGCATGAGCTGCTTGTATATTTTGGACATTAATCCTTTGTCAGTCGCTTTGTTTGCAAATATTTTCTACCATTCTGAGCATTGTCTTTTCGTCTTGTTTATGGTTTCCTTGGCTGTGTAAAAGCTTTTAAGTTTCATTAGGTCCCATTTGTTTATTTTTGTTTTTATTTCCATTTCTCTAGGAGGTGGGTCAAAAAGGATCTTGCTGTGATTTATGTCATGGAGTGTTCTGCCTATGTTTTCTTCTAAGAGTTTTATAGTGTCTGGAATTACATTTAGGTCTTTAATCCATTCTGATTTTATTTTTGTATATGGTGTTAGGGAGTGTTCTAATTTCATTCTTTTACATGTAGCTGTCCAGTTTTCCCAACACCGCTTATTGAATAGGCTGTCTTTTCTCCATTGTATATTCTTGGTTCCTTTATCAAAGATATGGTGACCACATGTGTGGGGGTTTATCTCTGGACTTTCTATCCTGTTCCATTGATCAATATTTCTGTTTTTGTGCCAGTACCATGCTATCTTGATTACTGTAGCTTTGTAGTATAGTCTGAAGTCAGGGAGCCTGATTCCTCCAGCTCCGTTTTTCTTTCTCAAGATTGCTTTGGCTATTCAGGGTCTTTTGTGAATTTTTTTGTTCTATTTCTGTGAAAAATGCTGTTGGTAGTTTGATAAGGATTGCATTGAATTTGTAGATTGCTTTGGGTAGTATAGTCATTTTCACAATGTTGATTCTTCCAATCCAAGAACATGGTATATCTCTCCATCTGTTTGTTTCATCTTTAATTTCTTTCATCAGTGTCTTATAGTTTTCTGCATACAGGTCTTTTGTCTCCTTAGGTGGGTTTATTCCAAGGTATTTTATTCCTTTTATGGCAATGGTAATGGGAGTTTCCTTAATTTCTCGTTCAGATTTTTCATCATTAGTGTATAGGAATGCAAGAGATTTCTGTGCAATAATTTTGTATCCTGCTACTTTACCACATTCATTGATTAGCTCTAGTAGTTTTCTGGTAACATCTTTAGGATTCACTAGGTGTACTATCATGTCATCTCCAAAGAGTGACACTTTTACTTCTTCTTTTCCAATTTGGATTCCATTTATTTCTTTTTCTTCTCTGATTGCTGTGGCTAAAACTTCCAAAACTATGCTGAATAAGAGTGGTGAGAGTGGGCAACCTTGTCTTGTTCCTGATCTTAGTGGAAATGGTTTCAGTTTTTCACCATTGAGAATGATGTTGGCTGTGGGTTTGTCATATATGGCCTTTATTATGTTGAGGTAAGTTCCCTCTATGCCTACTTTCTGGAGGGTTTTGTCATAAATTGTTGCTGAATTTTTTTGAAAGCTTTTTCTGCATCTGTTGAGATGATCATGTGGTTTTTCTCCTTCAATTTGTTAATATGGTTTATCACATTGATTGATTTGTGTATATTGAAGAATCCTTGCATTCCTGGGATAATCCCGCTTGATCATGGTATATGATCCTTTTAATGTGCTGTTGGATTCTGTTTGCTAGAATTTTGTTGAGGATTTTTGCATCTATGTTCATCAATGATATTAGCCTGTAGTTTTCTTTCTTTGTGACAGCTTTGTCTCGTTTTGGTATCAGGGTGATGGTGGCCTCGTAGAATGAGTTTGGGAGTATTCCTCCCTCTGCTATATTTTGGAAGAGTTTGAGAAGGATAGGTGCTATCTCTTCTCTAAATGTTTGATAGAATTCACCTGTGAAGCCATCTGGTCCTGGGCTTTTGTTTGTTGGAAGATTTTTAATCACAGTTTCAATTTTAGTGCTTGTGATTGGTCTGTTTATATTTTCTATTTCTCCTGGTTCAGTCGCGGAAGGTTATGCTTTTCTAAACATTTGTCAGTTTCTTCCAGGTTGTCCATTTTATTGGCTTATAGTAATCTCACATGATCTTTTGTATTTCTGCAGTGTCAGTTGTTACTTCTCCTTTTTCATTTCTAATTCTATTGATTTGAGTCTTCTCCCTTTTTTTCTTGATGAGTCCAGCTAATGGTTTATCAATTTTGTTTATCTTCTCAAAGAACCAGCTTTTAGTTTTATTGATATTTGCTATCATTTCCTTCATTTCTTTTTCATTTATTTCTGATCTGATCTTTATGCTTTCTTTCCTTCTGCTAACTTTGGGGGTTTTTGTTGTTGTTGTTGTTCTTCTTCTTTCTCAATTGCTTTAGGTGTAAGGTTAGATTGTTTATTTGAAATATTTCTTTTTTCTTGAGGTAGGACTGTATTTCTATAAACTTCCCTCTTAAAAGTGCTTTTGCTGCATCCCATAGGTTTTGGGTCACCGTGTTTTCATTGTCATTTGTTTCTAGGTACATTTTGAGTCCCCCTTTGATTTCTTCAGTGATCTCTTGGTTATTTTGTAGTGTATTGATTAGCCTCCATATGTTTGTATTTTTTACTTTTTTTTTCTGTAATTGATATCTGGTCTTATAGCGTTGTGGTCAGAAAAGGTACTTGATATGGTTTCAATTTTCTTAAATTTACCAAGGTTGAATTGTGACCCAAGTTATGCTCTTCCTGGTGAATGTTCCATGTGCACTTGAAAAGAAAGTTTATTTTGTTGTTTTTAGATGGAATGTCCTATAAATATCAATTAAGTCCATCTTGTTTAATGTGTCATTTAAAGCTTGCCTTTCCTTATTTATTTTCATTTTGGATGATCTGTCCATTGGTAAAAGTGGGGTGTTAAAGTCCCATACTATGATTGTGTTACTGTAGGTTTCCCGTTTTATGGCTGTTAGCCTTTGCCTTATGTTTTGAGGTGCTCCTGTATTGTGTGCATAAATATTTACAATTGTTATATCTTCTTCTTGGATTGATCCCTTGATCATTATGTAATGTCCTTCTTTGTCTCTTGTTATTGACAAAGAATAACAATTGTTATTCCATCTTTGTTTTGATTTCCATTTGCATAGAATATCTTTTTCTATCCTCTCACTTTCAGTCTTTATGTGTCCCTAGGTCTGAAGTGGGTCCTTTGTAGACAGCATATATATAGGTTTTGTTTTCATATACATTCAGCCAGTCTATGACTTTTGGTTGGAGCATTTAATCCATTTACATTTAATGTAGTTATTGATATGTATGGTTCTATTACCATTTTCTTAATTTTTTAAGGAGGTCTTTTCCTTCTCTTGTGTTTCCTGCCTAGAGAAGTTCCTTTAGAATTTCTTGTGAAGCTGGTTTAGTGGTGCTGCATTCTCTTAGTTTTTACTTGTCTGTAAAGGTTTCAATTTCTCCATCAAATCTGAATGAGATCCTTGCTGGGTAGAGTAGTCTTGGTTGTAGGTTTTTCCCTTTCATTACTTTAAATATGTCCTGCCACTCCCTTCTGGCTTGCAGAGTTTCTGCTGAAAGATCAACTGTTAGCCTTATGGGGATTCCCTTGTATGTTATTTGTTGTTTTTCCCTTGATGCTTTTAATAGTTTTCTTTGTATTTAATTTTTGATAGTTTGATTAATATGTGTGTTGGCATGTTTCTCCTTGGATTTATCCTGTATAGGACTCTCTGCACTTCCTGGGCTTTTGACTATTTCCTTTCCCATATTAGGGAAGTTTTCAACTATACTCTCTTCAAATATTTTCTGAGTCCCTTTCTTTTTCTCTTCTTCTTCTGGGACCCACTATAATTCAAATGTCAGTGCATTTAATGTTGTCCCAGTGGTCTCTGAGGCTGTCCTCAATTCTTTTCATGCTTTTTTCTTTATTCTGCTCTGCAGTAGCTATTTCCACTATTTTATCTTCCCAGTCACTGTCCATTCTTCTGCCTCAACTCTTCTGCTCTTGATTCCTTCTAGAGAATTTTTAATTTCATTTATTGTGTTGTTCATCATTGTTTGTTTGCTCTTTAGTTCTTCTAGGTTCTTGTTAAACATTTCTTGTATTTTCTTCATTCTATTTCCAGGATTTTGGATCATCTTTACTATCATTACTCTGAATTCTTTTTCAGGTAGACTGCCTATTTCCTCTTCATTTGTTTGGTCTGGTGTTTTTACCTTTCTTCTTCATCTGCTGTGTATTTCTCTTTCTTCCCATTTTGCTTAACTTACTGTGTTTAGGGTCTCCTTTCCACCAGCTACACGTTCATAGTTCCCGTTGTTTTTATTGTCTTCCCCCAGTGGATAAGGTTGGTTCAGTGGGTTGTGTAGGCTTCCTGATGGAGGGGACTGTGCCTCTGTTCTGATGGATGAAGCTGGAGCTTGTCTTTCTGGAGGGCAGGTCCACATCTGGTGGTGTGTTTTGGGGTGTCTGTGAACTTAGTATGATTTTAGGTAGCCTCTCTACTAATGGGTGTGGCTGTGTTCCTGTCTTGCTAGTTGTTTGGCGTGGGGTGTCCAGCACTGGATCTTGCTGATTTTTTATTGGAGCTGGGTCTTAGTGTTGAGACAGAGATCTCTGGGAGATCTCTAGCCAATTCATATTATAAGGGGCCATGAGGTCTCTGATGGACCAATGTCCTGAACTCAGCTCTCCTACCTCAGAGGCTCAGGCCTGACACCTCACTGGAGCACCAAGACACTGTCAGCCACACAGCATGTGCTGTGTCAAAGCAGGGCCCTAACATCCTAATTACTCACAGCTTTCTCTGGAGTCTGGCTCTCAGAGAGTTTCTGATACCTTCCCCCTAGTGTAGAGTTGAAGAGGCACCTCTCCAGAGGTTCTTGTCTTCAGGCTGACAGGAAGGAAGCACTCAGAGAATCCATTTCTTGTAGCTACTATTATCAGTCTCCACAGCCATAATGGAAGTCTTTCACCCTTCCTTGCTTTCAGATGTCTGCGAACTCTTTTCCCAGTGTCTTCAGTGGCCCACACCACTGAGTAGGAACCCAGCTACCTTAGGACCTTGATGGCTGTGGCCATCCATTTGCTCTGGTGGAAAGTGGACGCCAGTGGCAGACCCCTGTAGACTTTTATGATGGCCATTCTGAGTGGTATGAGGTGATATCTCATTGTAGGTTTGAGTTGCATTTCTCAATAATTAGTTGAGCATCTTTTCACATGCCCGTTGGCCATCTGCATTTCCTCTTTGGAAAAAAAAATTATTCAATTCTTCTTCTCTTTTTTTTTTTTTTTTTTTGTGGTACATGGGCCTCTCACTGTTGTGGCCTCTCCCGTTGCAGAGCACAGGCTCCGGACGCACAGGCTCAGAGGCCATGGCTCATGGGCCCAGCCGCTCCGCGGCATGTGGGATCTTCCCAGACCGGGACACGAACCTGTGTCCCCTGCATTGGCAGGCGGACTCTCAACCACTGCGCCACCAGGGAAGCCCTTCTTCTCATTTTTTAATTGGGTTGTTTTTTTGATGTTGAGTTGTATGAGCTGTTTATTTGTTGGATACTAACCCCTTATCAGTCATATTATTTGCAAATATCTTTTCCCTTTCAGTAAATTGTCTTTTTGTTTTGTCAGTAGTTTCCTTTGCTGTGCAAAAGCTTTTAAGTTTAATTAGGCTCATTTATTTATTTTAAAATTTATTATAATGCTAAATAGAACAGTTTCTTGCCATGTTTCCTCAGATTCTTTCCTAAAATATTATCAGAAAAATATAAAAAGTGTAAGCTTATGGAGGCCAGTTTTGAAATATTTGCACCATGACATAGTTAACAAATTAATATATTGACACATGATAATGATAATGGTTGAGTTCTATCAAAGGAGATGATTTATTATAAAAATTATCCTAGTAAATATGATCTTATAATGGCAAAGAAGTATTTCAGTACCAACGATATTATGAATCGAAACTAGAGTAAATTACTTAGGTTCCATCACAGTCCAAATGCCAAGTCCAAAGGTAAAATCCCACTCATTCTTTCTGATTATGACTCAAAAAACATCTTAAGAAGATTGCATCTTGAGTAGCAGATATAACTACATATTCTAATCCTTCATAAATTTTATTCCATAATCTACTTTAATATAACAGCTTTCTAGTTTTAGAACCCTTTCCTAATTATCCTTTTGTTGTACTAACTTTTCATTTCAGTTTTGCTGTAGACTTTATGTGTGTGTTTCATTATTCCAGTTTTCAGGTTTCTGATCCATTTGTCTAAGTAACTTTATTTTACATGTTTTTGACACAACCTTTATGCAAAAAAATTCTTTAGTTTAAAAAATCTAAACTTTTCTGAGAAGAAAATGTTGAGAACATTTACATCAGCACACTTTAGTGAAATGCAACTGAAATTCCATCCCAGATTTTGGGAAAGACTACTGTCATTATTTTAGGAGATGGGATCTTTATTTACTTATAAGAAAGATATCTGACACTATAGAGATATATACTCCTTGACTTGCAAATGTTTATTTTCCTCCTGTTTATAAGATTCCAAAATTAATAAATGTTAATGTGGCTCCATCTTATTAAACAGAATATATTTTAAAAATTAACTCTAACTCAATAAATTGGGTTAATTAAATAAAATTGTTTAATTCTCAATTTCAGATCCAAGTATTTCCACCAACATTAATTTATATAGACATATAATAATAGTGCTTCACAGCATGGTTTACTGTGGTACTTGTTGTATTTGATAATATTTTGCAGAATGCATAGTTCTTTTCAAATACTCATTGCATTTTCTTATTATCATTAATAATGGTAATAATAACATACTCACAGACTTTATGAGAGGATGCACTATTGTCCTTCATGTTGTGAATTCTCTGCTTGGATTCATAGAACTGCAACCCAGTTATCCTGATCTGACTGGATGATGCTGAAAAGCCACCAAGTGACTTCAGGCTAACTGCACTTTCCCACTGAAATATAATTTGATTATTATCTTTCAAGCATAATCAGAAATTTGGATTAGATTAAGGTGGGAACGAGCTTGGAAGCCATTCAAAAGCCTATAAGACTCCAGACAGTGAAGAAATATGATTGAATTTGAAAATTGCCATACAAAAAATATTGCTGTTTTGAAAGTATTCTTGTCTCTTACAGAAACTATCTGTGGAATACATTCTTGTCTCCCTAAAGAAATATTTCTAAGTGTAGTAATAAATATGAAAAATATTTTGCAGGGGTACTATGTTGAAGATATAGCAAAATGATGGCTTACACAGTGAATTTTCATTTAAATGGTGCTGATTTTCTTTCTTAATGTTGTCTGGGCATCTTGCCACTATATTTCCCTTTGTGATAGTAATATAGCTAATTAGATAATTATTTGTTAATTTTATCTATATGAACAACCATATTTTACTGGTTTTTCCGTCTGCTTTATTTTGATTGTGTCATTATATGATTATATAATAATCATTCCGATTATTTTGTTTCTCAATGATTTTTTAAAATTCTACAATCAAAGGACATTGATTATAGCTGATGGCATTAAGACAGCTATAAAATCATTGTCCACAAATAGACATCACTCACGTCTTTGAAAAAAACTAGTTTAAAGTAAATACAATGAACTTTAAGTTGACTTTTATTTCTTTTATAGTTGTATGTGAATTGAGCTTTTTAAAAAGTTATGTACCTAATATTCAGTCTAAGAATATGAAAATCTATTTCAAAGATCCAAAAAATTAAATAAAAGGCATTTGGGAATGCATGCTTTAGCAAGAATGAAATATTAATCAGTGATTTTATCTGGCAAGAGACTCCTGGTCTTTTGAAACTGTAACATAAAATGCAGACATTTGTAACATAGCTAGGCATTTCTAATGATTGACTCCACCAA